>NW_023396879.1:2326963-2528229 GCF_011125445.2 Fundulus heteroclitus
TTAATTGCTTTGCAGTTTGATGAGGGAAACTGAGGGTTAAATGTTTCAAAAGAACTGTAGTTATTAATGGCCTGGGACTAATTAATAAATCAGACTGAAAGATAGTTGCCACTCCTCCTCCTCTTCCCACAATTCTGGGAAGTGGACATTTGAATAATTGGAGGGAGTTGACTCAGTTATACTAACGTAGTCCTCTTGTAAAGCCAAGGTTTCTGTGAGACAAAAACAAATCAATCTGAATTATCAGAAATCAAGTCGTTAACTAACAAAAGTCTTTGGAGGGAGAGACCTTATATTTAATTAGACCACATTTAATTCTTTATGTTTTGGTTCAAAGTGATCCGTATCAGTTTTGAATCTGTTAAGTTTTGGCCGTGGGAAAGACACCGTCCCTCAATAGGAATAATGGATGGGTAACAGTAACAGAAGCTGCAGAGAGGTGAGGTAAACTACTGCTCTGCTTCCTGGATTCTGGACCCTGAGTTGTCAGACATTAGGAGAACTAATAAATCCGGCCAGATTCCTAGAAAGAAGAGCTGCACCATCCAAAGTAGGATGGATGCCGTCTCTCCGATCAGACCAGGTTTTCCCAGAAAGTTCTCCAGTTATCAATGTAGCCCACGTCGTTTTCAGGACACCACCTAGACAACCAGCGTTGAATGACGAACCATGCGGCTAAACATGTCATCACTGATCAATCAGGCAGGGGACCAGAGAAATTTACAGAGTCCGACATTGTTTTAGCAAACTCACAAACGACAGCAACACAACTTTAGTGACATCCGATCGGCGTGACCGGGTGTCCTGGAGTCGTAGCCCTAGCTGCACAGTGATAGGTTGCAACTTCACGCGTGACGTCACAAGCTCCATCCGCGCTACATCCGGGTTCACGGTGGTCGCAAAAACCATAGATATCCATAATATCCATAATATTATCCATATCTATGGGCAAAACAGTTCTGTTTTCGCTTAGCAGCGTGACAAAACGGTGAATTAAAGCGTACTTTTAGTTTATTTTTGGAATCTAAAACAATGCCTACAACTTGTTGTGCTCCCGGTTGCACAGAGAGGCATTCCAAATCGTCGGATGTACGTTTCTTCCGTTTACCGAGGGACGAAGAAAGAAATGGATATTTCAATGAAAAGGATGCAGGATGCCAATCGACTGTGGGAGCCATCATACCAAGACAGAATTTGCAGTCTACACTTAATTTCCGGTAAATACAACTTAATTTTGCACTGGTCATTGTTCTACTTAAATCATTATATAAATAAAAAATTAGGATATATATTTAAGTCCAGACGTAAACGTTTGTTTCGTAATAATATACGTACATGTACAATGTATGCAAACCCTCTGGCATGAGTCTGTGAAAAGGATTAATAAGACAAAACCACGAAAATAATCCTTTGTGAACAATATTTTTTTTATTAATTAAAATACTTATTGTGGAATCGTAGTAATTTTCCGACTTTTAATTTAAATGCATGTACTGGTTTAGGCAGGGAATCTATTGGCCAGCCCCACCAAGATTTTTTTTCACCAGCCGTCACTGGTCCCTGGTGTCTCTAGTGTCCGTTTCTGACTATTGAGCTCCCAATAATCAGGGTCGGCTTCTCAGCAGGTGCGTCGCTGAGTGGGGGAAAATTTATTAGAAACGCAGACGGGTTGGTGGTGACCTGGGGGCTAAAATTTAGAGCTATGCTTCCTACGAACCGTCACCCAGCCGGCCTGCTTACCCGCTGGTCGGGTGCTGCTGCTGGAGAACACTAAGTGAAGTAACGCTATGTCTATGTGGCTGGTCTCCAATTCTGACACCCTCGCCTCCAAAGTTACAAAAACACTACATTATTTACAAGTACCATTATCACTAAAGGAGGCAGAGGAATAACTGAACATCTGACACAGAGAGCAGGAGATAGGGGGAGACGTAGACAGAGACGGAGGAGAGAGCAAATGGGGAAGCCATTGTGAGCTAAAGCTAGGCTAGGCTAAAGCTAGGCTAGCGCCCTTTTACCACGGCAAAAAAGCAAACCGTGTGAAACACAAGGAGTTCCCAAGCGCAATGTGCAGCTACAGAGAATGTTTTAAAAGTGCTTTTGTGTTAGAAACAGAGGTTACAGCAAGAGGTTAAAGATAAAAGCGAGAGAGTCTGGAGCAACATACAGCGATTCACACCGTGACAACAGGAAGTGACACAATACGTCTTACCGCAAACAGGAAGAGTGTACCAAGAGTGTAGTCTTCCTCCTCTTCAGGAAGTCTACGCCTCCAGGACGCTGAGGTGAGCAGGAAGATGGCAGTTGACTCCTCCCTTATGCCCTGGACTCAAATAGTTTCTGACTCTACCCTGCGGTCCATCAGGTCCGAACCACAGAACCAGCTTGGTCCCGTCTGCAGGTAGCCTCATCAACAAGGCCCAGGTCTCCACACGTCTCCAAACATGTAATTATTGTTGATTTCTTTTCATACCCATGCACAAACCTGCATTTTACACATACCTGTTAGTTGTGGGTATGTTCTATATGTTATATTGTGTATTTCATATTATATCAAACACATATACATGTGTGTACAGTTGCCTTACTGCTTTCCATGCGGCATTGATTTTGGCTTCCAGCCTTCCCTTCCATGGTGGACATTGTCCATAATGGACAATGTCCACCATGTCTTAACATTACCTCTGCCAAGCATCTCAAGGGTCACTTGTGCTGTTCTGTATATCAGCTGATTGGTTCAGACTGTGATGGTTGTACTTAGTGCTTTATTCATCATTTAGGAGATCCTGTGGAGGCACTTCACTCAGCTTCGACGTCGGGGTTGACAGACTCGTAGTTTAGCCATGATCTTATCTCTCAGGTCAGACGTTCTCACATTCAGTTGTTCTTGCAGCATTGAGGCTTGGTGCCCGATCTCTGGGGGGTTGATGTTAACTCCCCTATCTGGTTCCCCTTGCTGTAGCATCCACCTGGGTCTCTGGCCGTGAAACCAGCTGCTGATGTTGGAACGCTGAGTTACGAGCTGTTTCACTGTTAGTTTAGACTGTGGGTATGGAAGTCTTGTTGTGTAGCCCTGCAGACTAAGGTTACTGGCGTAGTAGCAATGCTATAGTGCCTTATTGTCTTCTCCAGCCTTTGTGTTATAAGCACACTTTATACATATGCCCCATGCGGATTTGAACCCTGATCTCCCAGATGGGAGTTGGACACCCTACCAAGAGTGTACACCCGTTTATGTGTGTGTGCCTTTATGTGCACATGTATGTTTATATACATGTGCACATACATGTACATATAGACTATATCCTCTCCCATTGCAATAAACCCTGACTGACTCAGGTAAATATCTGCCGCATTGTTCTTTCTCTGCCAATAGTTTAACTATTACTGCCTGTTCTTATTTAACTTGCATTTGTTTTGTTTTCCATATTATAAATTTCTAATTTTACTTATGGCTACCAAATGTCAACAAAGCAAATTCCTCATACATGTAAAAATTATTGGGCATCTGAACCTCATGGATATACACACAATGGCCTTTCTAAAATATTTCACTCTGGCAGACTAGACAGTCACATTTGGCATCAACCAGAGTTTAGAGATTCCCCCCTTATTTGGGAAACATGATAAAAGTGAAGGAGTCTGGGTCCACTCAGCTTTAGCATCTTTATTTTTCATGTGGTTGCATAGGAAACGCACATCTTGCTTCCAGTAAATTGAATCTGAGTAGACATGGTATCAGTGATGGACCGTCAGGTCAACAGAAACTACAACCAGAGGACAAACAAAGACAGAATGACCCAGAAGAACTCCGAACCATCAGGATGGACCACAACACCACTAATGGAACACTGAACAGCAGGTGACACCAGGTTGGTGTGGCGGCACAAAGCTCCGCCTTGTTGTTGAGGCACAAGGTATCAGTCAGTTTCGGGTAAGGATGAAGGTGAGGAAGATGATGGGGGAGGGACTGAATGTGTGAGCTGGTTTCCATGGCAATTCAGGCAGTAAACAGGGAATGATGGGATACGAATGTGTGGCTTGTACTGCTCCGGGGCGCAGGGCTCTTCAGCCACCCTCGGGGGATTATAAAGCTCTCCTTCCCAAAGATTGTCGTTGTTAGCAATGCTTAGCGCCACCTCCAGGACACCAGGACAAAGGCAACGAGACGATTCCTGAAAGCTGATTATTCACTGGTGATTGGTTCAAACATTTAAAAACATCAACAGCTTGGAAAACAGGAGGGCAGTTTGGAAAGACTGTAAAAACCAATCCCTGGATTCAGTTTACCAAGAAATTTCAACACAGTGTGGAATAAAGAATGCTAACATTTCTATTCTATTCTATTGTATTCTCCTTAAGGGCAATGCCACTGCTTTGGGTGTTCAAGTTTGAGTCCCCTTCCATTTATATTTTCCTAATTAACCGTAAAGCTTGTTTGAATTCTGCATTCATTCACTGCATGCTGTACCGTTAGAGCAGCACTGAATTTCAAATGTTTAGCGTCTTTATGGTCTAATTGTTTGCTAACACTCACTAAAGTCTATACAGTTAGCTGTGACTGGCACTTATGTTTGAAAGCTAATGCTAATGCTAACAAGTTGAGGCTATCCCATCTAGTACTACTTACTACTACTAATTAGCATGCTACTAATGTCCACAGCAAATCACCGGGATTTTATGCAATGTTAGCAGGCTAATGCTAACATTCGGCTAAGTATTGTCATTCCATTTAGTGCTAGCAGGAGGCGGCACAGTCAGCAGTAGGCTGCAAGCAGGCTCCACATTGCCTGCTGGTGTTGGTCAGAGGGCCCGGTGGCGCCGATGCATGGCGGCTTTGCTTCTGTCAGTCCGCCCCAGGGCAGCTGTGGCTGCTAAGCTAGCTCACCACCGTCAGGGTGTGAATGACTGAATGTAGTGTGAAGCGCTTTGGGGTCGTCAGACTAGTTAAAGCACTATACAAGTACAAGCCAGTTGCCATTCATACCACAGTAATGTGTTTCTTTAGTGTTAGAAACGAACACTGTCTACCGGTAATCAATATAATAATTAGTTTGTGTTACAATTAATTACTATTTATTGTAGCT
The DNA here is from genome assembly GCF_011125445.2 of Fundulus heteroclitus. Classification (NCBI taxonomy): domain Eukaryota; kingdom Metazoa; phylum Chordata; class Actinopteri; order Cyprinodontiformes; family Fundulidae; genus Fundulus; species Fundulus heteroclitus. The sequence goes on from NW_023396879.1 coordinate 2,332,051, forward strand.
AAAGTATGTACTAGATATTAAAAGAACTCTCAAGTCTCATGCAATGAGCGTGAGACAGGCATGTTCCTGTCAGCAGTGAGACCCTCGCTGGCAGCTAGTTAATGTGGTTTTCTTTATTGTTAGTGCTAAAACTAATGTCCACAGCTATTTTATCATTTCTAAACAGTGCTACTGATTACTACTAATCCCACCAACCAATATTAACTATTTACTAGACCTAAATATTTGTAATGTTTACCAGCAATTGTGATTTTGATTGGTGTTTTCAGACTAATGCGTTTTCCTTTTATGTGACCAACCCAGCACTGACTTCCATCGCTAATTATTGTGACTTTATTTATAGATAGCCTGCTAAGATTCATGTCCACACCTAATTAATATGATGTTTGAAGAATAATTTAGTAGAAGAAGGCTTATGCTTAAATCTAAAGCTTATTCCTAATTGTATTTGTTTGGTAGCCTCCGCTAATGCCATCAACAAAAAAGTGTTACAAAGCTAACGCTTAAGTCCACAGTTAATTATCATGAGTTTCAGTTAGTGTTAATTAAAATAACTCACAATTATGCATTTGATGCTAATGATAGCATACAGCTAATTTCCACAGATGCATAGCTGATATTTAGTGTTAGCAGGCCTCATGCTAATGTCCGTTTCTGGGACATGGTGGTCAAGAGGTCAGAGAGCTGGGCGTTTACATCTAGGAGAGACAGCAAAGGTTGTCGGTTGGAACCTCAGTCTGCCAGTCTGGGTCACTGAGTGAGACTCTTGACCACAGATTGCTCCCTGTGTGTCTCTCTGTGCGGCAGCACTCTGCTCCCTAATGGACGGTGTTAAACACTGTGACACATTTCCCCTCAGGGGGACTAGAAAGGAAAATATTTATGTATACAATTATTTTGATTTTCAGTCTTACTCATTTCTAGTTCTTATTATGCAAAAGTCACTAATGTTATAAGTCTACTGACGTCACAAGCTCTGGTAGATTTTCTTTTTTTCAGTATTAGCGCGCCAATGCCAACATCCAGGGCTGATTATTGTGATTTTACCAGGTTAAGACATTTAACACGAAAACTGAAATTTAAGAGTTCAGATTTAGATAAGCTGCTTTTCTGTAGAAAACCTCCAAAATGTTTACTCTGAAGAATCTATGAGCCAAATAGTTTTAAAGTCAGACATTTGCAAAGATGATGAGGATTCTCTGGTAAGGTATAAATGCTGCACCATGCATTCTTTCACATGCAATAAGACCCTTATAATGTCTTTACCATGAACGTTCTGTGATTAGAAATGGATGAGTAATAACTTGGTTATGCCATTTAAAAATCATGGAGGCCATATACATTTCATTAGCTGAGATCAATGTCATAACTGTAAAATGTAGGATTTAACAGATAGTGGCATTTGTAACATTTCACTGCATCAGGAAATGTGACAGAAATATTATTCTAACAATGAACAGGCCCTTTTATTCCTGTCAGGAAAGATGTTGGATATAAAATGTGATAAAATGCAGCCATGACCCTGTTATTAATACACGTATGGGTAAATATATGTAAATAATTAGTTTATAGGAGTCTTTTACAGCCTTATTGCCGGTTAAATAATACTTTTCACTAAATAATACTTTGAAGAAGACAGAAACAGGCAGCCTGCAGAGTCAGTGGCATCGCCCTTTAGGAAAACAGTCTGGTCATCAACAAAGTTTTCTGCCTGAAAGAGACGCACGAGTCGAAGAAAACTGTTGAGTTTCAAAGAGCTGAGCTGCATCGACAGGCTGCAGGAGCCATTGGAGGTGAGCTAGACGATCGACCCCAGCTGGTCCGGACCGGGTGGGGAGGAAGTGGGAGGCAGAGGGGGGGGCGACTCACAGGTGCTGCTACCTCTTTCTCTTTAAAGCCTTCTGATCCTGGAGGAGCAGCAGCTCGTTTAAAGCCCAGCCCTGGGGGTAGATGCAGAGGAGGAGGTGGGGAGTCAGCCCCAGATAATGCTGAGTGCTGCAGAAAAATGCAGAGGCCATCGATTGGTACTCCTGCAGGAAACAGCCCAGGGAGGGGGATAGGGTGGTGGTAGGTGGGGGGGGGGGGGGGGGGGGGGGGGGCTCAGTCTGCTGGTCAATGAATGCAGGGGAGAGTGTGGAGCGGACCAGCTGGGTGTTTGCTGATGGTAACAGTGATTTGGAAGATTGTCGGATTAAAACCATGCAAGGCTCAAGGGCTGATGGCTCAGAGCAGTCAGCGCTACCCGGAGTGAGACACCCGTCAGAGTGAGACACCCGTCAGAGTGAGACAACTGTCAGAGTGAGACACCAACCGGAGTGAGACACCTGTCAGGGTGTGACACCCGTCAGAGTGTGACACCCGTCAGCATGAGACACCCGTCATAGTGTGACACCCGTCACAGTTAGACACCCGTCAGAGTGAGACACCATCAGAATGAGACACTCGTCAGAGTGAGACACCCATCATAGTGTGGCAACTGTCGGAGTGAGACACCTGTCAGTGTTAGACACCTGTCAGAGTGAGACACCATCAGAGTGAGACACCCATCATAGTGTGACACCTGTCAGAGTGCGACACCTGTCAGATTTTCACACCTGTCAGAGTGAGACACCTGTCAGAGTGAGACACCAATCATAGTGTGACACTTGTCAGAGTGTGACACCTGTCAGTGTGAGACACCAACCGGAGTGAGACACCCATCATAGTGTGGCAACTGTCAAAGTGAGACACCCGTCAGTGTTAGACACCCGTCAGAGTGAGACACCATCAGAATGAGACACCCATCATAGTGTGACACCTGTCAGTGTGAGACACCAACCGGAGTGAGACACCCATTAGAGTGTGACACCTGTCAGAGTGAGACACCTGTCAGATTTTGACACCTGTCAGAGTGAGACACCTGTCAGAGTGAGACACCCATCATAGTGTGACACCTGTCAGAGTGTGAGACACCAACCGGAGTGAGACACCCATTAGAGTGTGACACCTGTCAGATTTTGACACCCGTCAGAGTGAGACACCTGTCAGATTTTGACACTTGTCAGAGTGAGACACCCGTCAGAGTGAGACACCCGTCAGAGTGAGACACCTGTCAGATTTTGACACTTGTCAGAGTGAGACACCCGTCAGAGTGAGACACCTGTCAGAGTGAGACACCTGTCAGAGTGAGACACCTGTCAGAGTGAGACACCTGTCTATTGTCACTCTGTCCTGTGAGACTGGTCATGATGGACACATGTCAGATCTAAACGCTGTTCAGATGTCTCTTGCAGATGATGTGTTGATGAAGAGGAGGATAGGTGAAGGATGGACAGAAAGTCGTTTTTTGTCATTTTTTCTTACTTTAGTCTCTGTAACAGCTTAATAGGCGATTATGGAAGAGCATGCAGTGCAGTTATATCTGGTGATTATTGAACATCAGCTAGAGTCAGAGACCTGACAGAGCGAAGGCTACTGGTGTTCAGAAGTTACAAACAGGTGTCAGTATAATACAGGTTCACAGGCACTACATTTGATCTTTTCATTATATGGTGGAATATGCTGGTTGGGTTTCAGTCTTCTGGCGTTTGCTCCGTGGAAGCTGGGATCTGGAAGGATTGCTCCGATGTGAGCCTCACCTCATCCACGGGAAGGCTGTAAGTCAGTGCATAGTTCTCATGCAGACTAGACCGCTGCGCTGTGATTGGCTGTGGGGGACATGACAGAAGCATGGCTCCAGCATACCTCCCTGTCCCGGTTCCTCTGCAGGATCAGGGATTACCGCTACAGTGATGGAGCGATTCTTTAGAGGTGCAGAGCAGCTTCATGTCTGAGGGGATGAGATCAGTGCCTGGGTTGGACTCCATCAGCTCTCTCTGGCTGTTCTGCCCCCCACTGCTGAGCCAGTCTCAGGGATTCTGTGTCCTGTGAGAGAAGCTTAAAAACTGTGAGCACTGTCCAACCCTGTTTCCTGACTAGCCAGCAGAGTTGCTCATCACCAGGGATTGGGGGGGGGGGGGGGGGGTGCTGGCTGGTATCTTCAGCTTCAGTTATTCATCCTCAGGGTGGAGATGTTTCTATCTCCAGTTCAGGTGTGATCAGAGCTGCTGCTCGTTTCCATGAATCAGGTACAGAATCTGATCCGGTTTTCCAAGCAGCAGCAGCAGCAGCAGCAGCAGCAGCAGTATTTTCTGATCTGGTTTGCTGTTTCAGTCGAACCATTGATCCTCTAATGGAAATGTTAAAGAGAAGATTTACTGATCGTTAGAACGATGGATTCCTGATGGAATCAAAGCTCTGAATCTGGGAGGAAAGCGGAGCAGGAGTTCCGATCACACCGTCCTGCATCGTCGTTCCTCGGCTGCACGTCGGCGCCGAGCAGCCGAGGAGGAGCGGATGGACCTAGAGCGGGAGCTGGTGGTGGAGGAGGTGAAGAAAGAAACAGATGGGAAAAAAAAGAATCATGTTGCATAATCAAGCTGTTTATTTTTCTGCATGGAATGGTGAACACAAAAAAAGATGCCTGGATGCATTTATAGTCGGGGCATCGTTTGGCTGGCTATGTCATTGTCTCCTGCCTAAAAACTAAACTCCTTCAAATGCATAAAAAAGTCATTTTTCTCCTCAGAATGACTAAATTTAGCTTAATCAACACTGAACATACGGCATACTGTAACACCCATTTACAATGGTCGGATCACCACAGCACCCTGGACTTTAGAAGAGCAGGAATATGCTAATTTAACAGAGGAAAAGTCCATAAATACATAAAAAAGGAAAACAAGATAGAGAAGGAAACAGGAAAGTTTTCAACTTAAATCCAGTTTCCAGAAAGAAAACCAAACCCGTTCTAATAACGTGGCCTCCATACAAACAGTCAGAAAATTCACAACACGAGAGTTTCCTCATTTAGTCATTGTTACAAAAGTCCTGCATTATAAAATAGGGCAGCTTTAAATCAGTATAATCAATAAAACCATAGAGCAGAGAGATGTCTCTCAGTCAGGCCCTGCGGCACTGCCCTCTGGCCAGTAGGAGGCGCTCCATCCTCCTTTGCTGCAGAACAAACTAAATCAACAGACAAACAGGAACGGAAGACGCTGCCCAAACTATTGCTTTCACGCTCACTTTTGTTTCCTTAAAAACGGTGCAAATTTAGTTTGTATCGTACACTCAGCCCAAAAATCGGATTAATGCTAGGCTGATTTTTTTTGACACTTTATAAAATGTCCGTGCAACGTTTAGATTTTTTTCCCTTCGATTGTTTAAAGACCTAGAAGCTGTTTTTTTATTAATTATATATATTTAGTGCAGATAATTAATGCCAAACTCTGGGCTAAAGGGAAGGCAGGAATACAGGAGAACTGCACCGACCCAAGTGGAACAACTCAACCATCACCGCGACGGAACCGGACGGAACCGGACTGAGCTGCTTCTTCTACTGGAGAGCTAAGCGATCTTCGCCGGGATGGAGGAGGAGGAGGAGGAGGGCTTGTTTGGGGCGGGCTTAATACAAAACAAGAACCCGAGGAAGCCAGGTGGTTCAGTGGGCCAGAACCACAGCAGGCCCGTTTGCTCTGACTTTGGATTAGAAAGAGGAAAAGTAACCATAAAAAGGACAGAATTCATCTGTGAGTGCAAGCAGACATTGCATATTTTACACCGTCATCACTCAGATGTGGGAACTGAGAACAATCAGGGGGAAGGAAACAGGACGACATGGAACGTTTTCCAGCAGCAGATGTCAGTCACTGGAAAGAAGAAGAACGGGAAGAGCGTGAACTAATCCACCAGGAGGGTCAAAGGTCAGTCAGATGAGCAGAAAACCAGCAGAACACCTTCATTCTCAGTTCTGATTGTTCTGATGCTGTTTCCATCGACACCTGAGATGAGGTAGTTTTTAGTAGTTTTTATTCTAATGTAGTTATGTTTATAGGAGAGAAATAAATTCAAACCTATCACGGGTATGAATAATTTTGGACCGAGGCTAAAGCAGGGGTGATGGGAAGGACTCCTCGCTGCTCCGTAATCCTCCACACGGCGTCTGGATCAGAGGTTCCAGGAGGAACCGGTTCTGGTTTGGACCTGGACCGCTTTGGATGAACGTTTCCAACAGAAACAGAGCAGACGACACAAAGACTGAAAGATGTTAACTTCTGATCCTCAGACAGGAGCTGCTTTCACTCAACTCAGACAATTTGCTCCTAAATAAAGAGAATTTGCCTGCAGCGCCACCCACTGGCAGCACCAATGATCTAAAGCCGTCACCATAACTACGTTCCTCTGTATCTTCCTCACCTTCGCTGCTCATTTGACTGAACCTTGCCAACTGGACCAGAACCTCTGCTGACCCTTCAAACTCCGTCTCCACAGGGTTCCTCTGGCCGGCCTCAACATCTCGGATCAGGAGGAAAATTCACACAAGAAGAAGAAAGGTAAAAAAAAATCCTTCCAATTCAGATCTCATCAAGTCTGCTTTCAACTGAGGCACAGGCCACATCAACTGGATGAGACCGGACCGGATAAGACCGGAATGGACCGCATGAGACCGGAATGGACCGGATAAGACCGGAATGGACCGGATGAGACCGGACCAGATGAGACCGGAATGGACGGGACCGGACTGGATAAGACCGGAATGGACCGGATAAGACCGGACCAGAGGAGACCGGAATGGACCAGATGAGACCGGAATGGACGGGACCGGACTGGATAAGACCAGAATGGGTGGAACCGGATTAAACCGGACCAGACTGGACTGGACGGGACCAAACTAAGCGACGGCTGCTGGGAAGCGCCTGATGTTGTGAATGTTTACAATATATTGTCTGTTTCTAACTACATCATCTATGGAAAAGACTGTTACTAACACGAACACATGCAGATTTTTTTTTTACTCTTTTTAAACACTTTTTCATTTAAACTCGTGTTTTTTTAATGTGTCTGTTTGTGTGTTTATAGATATTTATAGAATAAGAAAGAAAAAACGAACTGAAGAAGAGCTGAGTTAAGGTCTTTCATTAACAAGCCACACCCTCCGATTACACACTCACAGCCTATTGGCTGGCTGCAGGACCAAGTGCTTGTGATTGGACGGGGCCCCTGGAAGACCCCGCCAATCAAATCGTGACCCGTTACCGGGCAGATTATCTTGCCTAATTGATTTGTTTCAAGTCTAAATTCTTCTGATTTCGCTTCATGAGACGTTTGTTTTTCCTGAAGCAGAATGAAGTGCTCAGTAAAATAAATTAATCGCTTGGCGTTTTTTTTTAATAACTGAGTAAAAATCAGTCCTTAGCTGCACGAGATGCTTAAAAAAACAGTTATCTCTTTAAGGGGTTCTCATATCAAACTAACAGAGGAACAAAGAACAAAACAACGATCAAAGTGAACGTGGCTCCCTTATTTGTCAACGGGTCAGGATTTCGGGTTAACCCAAGGCTGCGGGCTGTTTGCTTTGCTACCCCAGTATTTTAGAGTCCCAGAGGTGTGAGTGGACTAGAAGAAAAATATACATTTAGATATACGATATTTAATAATCCCACAGCTAGTCAACAAAATTGCACTTTTCCTCTTGATTTCACTGTTAGGTTTGAGAGACATGGCTCTCTCCTCACTGCCTGCTTGACCTCAGACCCTGAAGGTTTGGCCCACCCTGCGTACGCAGCACCGTCACCCAGACAGGTGGATGGATGGAGGAGGAAGAGGAAATGGTGGCTAAAAGAGCAAAACCAATGAGCCATGAAGCCGAAGCCTCCAGAGAAACAAGCGCTTGGTGAAACATAGCAACAAACCCAGCTGGCTATGGGCCTTCATCACCCACCCGCCTGAGACCCCGTGTTTAGTTCATGCCGCAGCATCTCTGAGCTCGTCCCGTCAAAGTGGTCCATGTCCTCAGAGAGAGCTGGAGAGGCGGCGTCCCCCTCAGGAGGGATGCTTCAGCTGGTGCCTCTGAGCCAGGGACACCCCAGCCCCTCCTTCAACACCTTCCCACCAGTCCCAGGCTGCAGGTATCCACTAGGTGGTGGTGGTGGTGGGGGGGTGGGGGTGGGGGGGGGCTACATGGGGAGCTTCAAAACAATGAAAGTTCACACAGCAAAAAGTGATTTGATAGGTAGTTCCTCCAAAGAGGGATTTCTGTGATTCAGTCTGATCACTTTCCCAGAACCCGGCGGGCCGTTCCTCCTTCCCCCTTAGATCTGGGATTCAGGGAAAAATGATCGAGGCTCAGATCCAGCACTACAGATACATGAACCAAGCGCCTGCAAGGAATTCTGGGACAAATAATTCTCAGAGAGGGTGCGTTTGATCCGCTTTAGCCATGCTGATGCCGAGTCGTTTGACGGTGGAGCCAGGATCTGCAGGACTTGCAAAGGGTTGACCAGGGACAGGTGAGATGGGCTTTCTGTCACAGCTGGTGTCCGAGGTGGAGGAGGAGACTGCAGTAGTTTACTGTAGAGGAGGGTGGCGGCACCTCAGGAGTCCTTATCCCAGGTACCACTGTGGAGACAGAGAGAGGCGTTAACATCCGAGCAGAGCGCCAGTCCTCTAACCTGCACCCAGGATGCAATCTGCAGCAGAAAAATGGTTTAATTTGAGCGTCAGCCTTCAGGAAGAGGCACATTTTACATGAAAACCAAAGAGTCAGAGGAACAGGTCCATTGAAGACCTGACGAGGACCTCAGAGCTGTATCATCGTCCTTCTTAGAACCAAAGAGTCCTATTGTCCGTCTTACAGACTGTTATTTTTAGACATTACAGAGAACAAATTGTGTCGTAAGAGATGTGATCCGATTCTGTCTGATGTTCATATTACAGCTCATGAACGGACCTTCAGGTCTGTTCTAGGAGTGTGAACAGGTTCTCAGGAGCAGATTGCATTACTGTGTTTGTGGATTGTGTTCAGTTTCTAGATCACAGGTGTCAAACTCAAGGCCCGTGGGCCGAATCCGGCCCGTCAAGGTAAATTATCCGGCCCTCAAGAGCCAAAAAAAAAAGCATATCATGTAATAAAGTAGAGGTATATATCCTTTTAAAGTGTACAAAGTGGCTAAAGCTGTGCCACCTGTAAGTGTAACTCACCCCAATATCAACTTTTCTTGCAGATAAACTGTATAAACTGGGCCTAAGGTTGCTATTTTTATGTTACTGTGCATTTTTTTATACTTCTATGTGAACTGGAATGAAATTATGAAATGAAAAGTATCGTCTATACACGTGCTACCGGCCCTTTTAATGACTTTATGACGCCAAAGTGGCCCCATATAGAAATGAGTTTGACACCCCTGTTCTAGATGAACAGAAAGCTGAGAACCGAGGACGGAGCCTTGGGGGACTCTACAGGTCCGCAGTAGAAAAAGAAATGAGCCGCCCATCAGTGTGGAGAGAGCTTTATGGCTGTTTCCAGACGTTATCAAGTCTATCATTACTGCGTCTATCCACAAACAAACGGAGGCCTGCAAAGCTGCGTCTGACTGAAGAACAATGTCCTCAGATGAGACCCAAGTAGACATGTCTACCAATCGCACAGAACCATGTTTGGAGAAAACCAAACATTACTTATCAGCACAAACGCCTCATGGCAACCATCAAGCTTGGTGGTGGATGAACCTGGCAACCTCCCCGTTACCTTCTACTCAGTAGACCAAAGGTTTCTAGAGTAAAACGTGGGTCAGTCTGTCCAACAGATGAAACTTGGCCCAAACTGGTTCTCCAGCAGAACAATAATCCAAAACAAGCAGCAGATTTACAACAGAAAGGCTTGAAAACAAGAGCAGCAAGGCAGCGGCCTAGTCAAAGTACACACCAGGTCCTGGCTGAAATGTTTTCGTGGGACCTTTAAGCACTTTTCCATTTCAGCTCCACTTGACTCTGCTTGATCTGTCTCTAAAAAAAGTAAATAAATCATAAATAAAAACATAAATAAATAAAAAAACAAATAGTGTTTGTATTTTTGTATCTACAAGAATGTGTTGATCTACTCCAAAGTTTGCCTCATGGAGGATAAAGTTAGGGCTTCATGAGGAACAACTAGAAGGACTTTAAAGTGCAAAACCGCAGACTTTGACCGCAGAGAAATATTGGATTATTGGATGTTGGATGTTGAGGCGGTGCTGATTCGGTGGAGCGTTCGGTGTGTTAGCGGCTGCTGCAGCGGTTCTCTGCCTTCCTCCCACACATGGTGGTTCCATCCGCCAACACATTGTTCAACCAGACTCTTTAGGGACAAAACGTCAGAGCGTTCTCTGTATATGAAAGTGATGCAAATCTAATCATTAAGCTAGACTGCACAGATGAGAGATTTCTTTTTGTCTGATCTTTTGTGTCACGGCCCTGCCCAGGAGGAGGAGACAGAAGACAGCGGTTGCCTGGAAAACGACAGCCAGCATCGGGTAAAATGAGAGAAAGCCTCGCTGAGGATCTGATTTAGGTTGTTAAATCCAGTGCAGCCGTCTGCGTCTACAAAGCTAAATGTGTCATTTTCCTTTTGTTTCCTTCAGGCTAGGTTCATGATTGTAAATAGTAAAACTGTATTTTGGTCAGACCTACACCATTCATGGTGGGCCTAAACATCGATGTTTAACTTTTCCCCGTAAGGTAAACGTTCTGGTTTCTCCTCAGCTAATTAGTGAACAGCGGTCAGCCCTACTCCACTCATCCTACCTCCTGAGGAGGAATGGAAAAGCTGTAATCAAAATGCTGGTGAGGCGGGCGGAGCTGAATAGAGCCGGGCTAAATGCAGCCGGAGTAACGGGCAGAGAGCTGAGCAGGAACCCAAATAACCAAGAAGAGTGGACCAAAGTAATGCCCTGTGGAGGCTGTAGTGTGTTTTAATCATAAGAGTAGAGTTTAATCATTTCAGAGCCTAAACCTTTTTCATTATGGCCAGAACTGAAAGAGGCGTTACAGTCTTTTCAGGAGAAGGACTGACTCTGGCGGGAGAAGTAGCCAAAACCCAAAGAAAAGCTTCTGAAGAACTATCGATCCAGACATCTTGAGAACATTCCTGAACGTCTGGCTGCTGGAAAACTGTCTACGCTGCAGTGACCTCTGCAGCCTGCAGGGAACCCTGGATCCCAGACGGGCCCCTGAGCGGCCCCCGCCGAGCTTCAGAGGGACGGGGCGTTGCTGCGGACCCGTCTGTGTGCGATATCTCTGATCGGCTGCTATTGATCGCCAACGGTTCCAGTTTCACCAATCTCTCCCTCATCGTTCTAACTGCCACGCCAAGTTCAAGTTCGTCCACGTCTTACATCATGTCTGGTTGCCGGGACAACCAGACGGCCTGGGACGTGACTACCATCGCCAAGGACCCCCCCACCTTAAAACACTCTCCTTACTTTACTACCCTTCCCTTCTCATCATCCTCACTCCTCTTCCTCAGCAGTCCTCTCTGGATCACCCCCCCCCCCACACACACACACACACACACACACACGGTATCGATTTAAAGTGAAGACGCACACATCTACACGCAGTCTTGGAGATGGAGGCAGAGTTTAGGAAATGTGTCTGAAAATAAAAGGAAGTTTAATAAAACACGGGGGGAGAAAGCCTTCGCTTGTCGTGTTTCCGCGTGTCTGTGGCTCTCTGTGGGTTCCTGAGTGTGTGTTGTGGGTTCCTCATTGTGTGTTGTGGGTTCCTGAGTGTGTGTTGCAGGCTCTGCAGGCCGCCGTGCAGCCAGACCCTCCTGCTCCTGACTCGTTGTAATTCTACTGCTCTGTGTGCGTGCAGTGATAGAGGAGAAGACTGGAAGGTTAGTTTTTAATCAATACAACTTGCTGACGCGGGGACTTTTCTGGCCCGCTCTCTCTCTCCCGCTGTGTGTTGGTGTCTCTCGCCCTCCCCCCAGCACTGCAGCAGCCCCCCCACCACCACCACCACCACCTCTGTCCTGAGAAGACTCTGAAGATGAAACTCTCACCGGCCGGCCAGACAGCCAGAATTTCTCTGACAGCTGTAATTCAGCCATTTTATGCTTGTCTTGCACTGGAGGACCAGAAAACGTCTTCCTGTTTGGTCTCACTTAGATATCCTGTCCAAAACTCCTTATTTCTCCACCTTTTCCCTCCTGTGATCTTTTAAAGTGGCCTAATTGTGTTAAAAAGAGACCCAGTTTGGACGGGGATGTACGTGAAAACTCCTGGACAACAATAGCCAGAGCCTGGAAAAGACGAAGGACGGGGGTGTCTTCTGGACATTGTTTTGAAAGGTTTTGGACCAACTTGTTTATGGTTTCAGCCCTCACAACAGGGACTGCCCTGGGTCCTGCTTTGGACACAATTTATCCTGAAACATCAAATATTTAACCTAAAACTTTACCCTGACACACCCAAATATGCCCTGAAAAACCAAAACTTTAACCTGAAATACCCTATGGGTGTTTATTCTCAGAAACATCCACAATTTACCTTAGCAATTTATCTGAAGGCATCAAAAATTTACCCTGAAAGTTTACCTGGAAACACCCAAAATTTACTCTAAACAAAAATTTTACCCAGACAGAACCAAATTTTAACCTTAGGGCGCCACACTGACGGTTTTAGACACAAAAGCAGGATTTCAAATAATATGTACTACATTTTCAAAATAATGTGACCAGGATATGTAGACAGCTCTCTAAGACCAAAAAACAGTTTATTGGCCAAAAACTTTGATTTGGTGGTGAGTTACCCTTCAAACATCCAAAATTTACCCCAAAGTTTTACCCAGAAAATTCACTCTGGAAAATCTGTTATTTACCCTGGAATATCTAATTTTACCCTGAAACACCCTGGTATTCCACTACCTCTGGAATACTCAAAATTAACCACAAATGGTCAACTGCAAATATCCTGAATTTACCCTGAAATATTTAAATTTTACCCCAAAACACATTAAATCTACACTGAAAATATAATTTGAAACAAAATATTACCCTGAAACACCCACAATGTCTTATTTTGAAATATAAATTTAACCTGAAAATTTACCATGAAACACCCAATAGTTACCCTGAAGATTTACATTTAATCCCCCCAAATTTACCATGAAATATCCAAAATTTACCCCAAAACTTTATCTTGAAACACCCTTAATTTGCCCTGAATATTTACCTTGAAATTCCCAAAATAATCCCTGAAACATTAAACATTTACTCCAACATTTTACATTGCAATTCATCTGATCCCTGGGAAATTAAAAAATCTACCAGATATTTGCTCCTGAAATATCCTAAATTTACCCTGGAAATGTACTCTTAAACCCATAACATTTACCATGAAAGCTAAAAATATTTACCCCAAATGTTTTTCCTTGAAATATCCAAAATGTACCTTGATAGCCCCCAGATTTACCCTGAAACACCTTATGCTGGAATACTCAAAATTTTATCCAAATGGTTACCTGCAAATATTCTGAATTTACCCTGAAACAAAAACAATTACCTTGAAACAATGCCATGTGTAACGCCATGCTGTAACACCATGTGTAACGCCATGCTGTAACGCCATGTGTAACGCTATGCTGTAACGCTATGCTGTAACGCCATGTGTAACGCTATGTGTAACGCTATGCTGTAACGCCATGCTGTAACGCCATGCTGTAACGCCATGTGTAACGCCATGCATAATGGCATGCATAACGCCATGCTGTAATGCCATGCTGTAATGCCATGTGTAACGGCATGCTGTAATGGCATGCTGTAACGCCTTGCTGTAACGCCATGTGTAACGCCATCTATAACGGCATGTGTAACGGCATGCTGTAATGGCATGCTGTAACGCCTTGCTGTAACGCCATGTGTAACGCCATGCGTAACGCCATGCTGTAACGTTATGCTGTAACGCCATGTGTAACGCTATGCTGTAACGCTATGTGTAACGGCATGTGTAACGACATGATGTAACGCCATGTGTAACGCCATGCATAACGGCATGTGTAACGGCATGTGTAATGCCATGCTGTAACGCCATGCTGTAACGCTATGTGTAACACCATGCTGTAACACCATGCTGTAACACCATGTGTAACGCCATGCTGTAACACCATGTGTAACGCCATGTGTAACGCTATGCTGTAACGCCATGCTGTAACGCCATGTGTAACGCTATGCTGTAATGCCATGTGTAACGCTATGCTGTAACGCCATGCTGTAACGCCATGTGTAACGCTATGCTGTAACGCCATGCTGTAACGCTATGTGTAACGGCATGTGTAACGACATGATGTAACGCCATGTGTAACGCCATGCATAACGGCATGTGTAATGGCATGCTGTAACGCCATGCATAACGGCATGTGTAACGCCATGCGTAACGCCATGCTGTAACGCCATGCTGTAACGCCATGCTGTAACGCTATGTGTAACACCATGCTGTAACGCCATGTGTAACACCATGCTGTAACGCTATGTGTAACGCTATGTGTAACGCCATGCTTTAACGCTATGTGTAACGCTATGCTGTAACACCATGCTGTAACACCATGTGTAACGCTATGTGTAACACCATGTGTAACGCCATGTGTAACGCCATGCTGTAACACCATGCTGTAACACCATGTGTAACACCATGTGTAACGCCATGCTGTAACACCATGTGTAACGCCATGCTGTAACACCATGCTGTAACGCCATGTGTAACGCCATGCTGTAATGCCATGCTGTAACACCATGCTGTAACGGCATGCTGTAACGCCATGTGTAACGCTATGTGTAACACCATGCTGTAACGCCATGCTGTAACGCCATGTGTAACGCCATGCTGTAACGCCATGCTGTAACGCCATGTGTAACGCCATGCTGTAACGCCATGCTGTAACACCATGCTGTAACGGCATGCTGTAACACCATGTGTAACGCCATGTGTAACACCATGCTGTAACGCCATGCATAACGGCATGCATAACGCCCTGCTGTAATGCCATGCTGTAACGCCATGTGTAACGCCATGCTGTAATGGCATGCTGTAACGCCTTGCTGTATCGCCATGTGTAGCGCCATGCATAACAGCATGTGTAACGGCATGCTGTAATGGCATGCTGTAACGCCTTGCTGTAACGCCATGTGTAACGCCATGCGTAACGCCATGCTGTAATGTTATGCTGTAACGCCATGTGTAACGCTATGCTGTAACGTTATGCTATAACGCCATGTGTAACGCTATGCTGTAACGCCATGCTGTAACGCCATGCATAACGGCATGTGTAACGGCATGCTGTAACGTTATGCTGTATCGTTATGCTGTAATGGCATGCTGTAACGCCATGTGTAACGACATGATGTAACGCCATGTGTAACGCCATGCATAACGGCATGTGTAACGCCATGCTGTAACGTTATGCTGTATCGTTATGCTGTAACGCCATGTGTAACGCCATGTGTAACGCCATGTGTAACGCCATGTGTAACGTCATGCTGTAACGTTATGCTGTAACGCTATGTGTAACGACATGATGTAATGCCATGCGTAACGCCAATTCGCGCCACGCCTGTAGATGGAAACATTTCTTTTTTCTATTTTGCAACATTTTAAACCTTTTCTCAGAATTCGCACGATAGAACGGATGGAAACATAACTAGTAACCTTCACCAACCCAAGCTTCTAGCAACAAAAGTTTTCATCCTCTGATTCTGGAATTGAGGAATTGCTCATTATTCCCACACAGCGAGAGGATGCAGCAGCAGCAGCAGCAGCTCATGGAGCCAGAGGAGGAATAAATAAATAAGCGGCTCTGTTTCAGAGACAAACACCTGGCCCACGTCGGCCTCTCAGAGGGTGTGTGCTGGCCTGTGACAGGATCGATAAATCGACAGACACGTTCACTGCAGGTCACCACACACACACACAATAACACAATAACACACACACCAGAGCGATGGAGCATGTCTGAAATGTCAACAGAGGACTCCCAGCTCATTGTTATCTGTGTGTGTGAGAGAGATGAGTTAAAGCGCAGCCGACCAATCGTTGTACTCTCCATAAATCAGCTGACAAACACAGCCTGACCCGGACACGCGCGCGCACACACACACACACACACACACACACACACACCATTAAAATGCTGCCCTCACTGACCGAGAAATATCCCAAATGAATATTTTTCAGTGTTTCTATCACAACTTTTTTGACCCTAAAATCTCAACTCAGAGACAAAGGCGCCAGAGCGGTCACATGACTGATCAGCTGACCAGTCGCCATGACACCAGAGTCGGCTGAAAGAAACGGTTTCTGCTGGTTTAGACCTCAGAAAGTGTTTGAAGCGATTAAAAGTTCTTCACCAAATGGATTTCCTGAGATAAACCTCTGAAGGAACATTTGCTGCTAATCGTTCTTCCTGCTGGAAAAACAGTTGCTATTGCTTCAGCCGTAGCTGGATTAAAACGCTAAACCCTGATTGGCGCCTGATGACATCACAATGCAGAACTTCTGCAACGATTTGGCTGCAGAATTGTTTTTGTCAACTTTGCATTTTTACGTTTTTGATGCTTGAGATCCAGGATTTTGCCTGTTTGGCTTCATGCGTCTGCAGACTGAACCCAGTTTTACTGACACTTTGGTTCTGAAATCCAAAGAGGAGAACCCATGAGGAACTGAGGAAGCCTTCCTGGGTGAACCACAGCACTAGCCTGAAATGAGAGAACATCAGGAGTTCTCTCATTTACGGCGGCAGTGGAACAGTGGCCCACGTGGATCCTCCTGTTCTTGTCATGCAAACCTTTACTTAGATGAAGCTCTGGATATATTCTGTGCAGGTTCTGGTCCTATCAGCCTGGGTAGAGGCTGCTTTAAACAGACACGGATCAGTTATCCTCATTTCCTGGAGGCGTTCCTGAGATTCTGAATCACCTCCAAACCAGGTGAGTTCATCAGGTGTTCTCATGAACAGGCTGGCTGCTAAGATCCAGAACCAGGACCATGTTTCCTCTAGAAGTGAGTGGATTCAGGATGCTGCATCGGCTTGTAGTGACTGATCTGATCCACAGGGGGCGCTGGTGTTATCAGCAGTGATCACACACACCAATGACCTGGTGGTCCCACCTGGAGCCACGTTGGTAAGAAGCCAGCAGACGTTCCCGGTGCAGTCCGGTCTTACCTGAGGTTGCTGAGGGAGGTTGAAGCCGGTGTCCCGGGGCCCGACGCTGACGAACCGTTGGGCCGGAGATGTGGAGGGGGTGGAGTACGCTGCAGAACACACACAGACACAGGTGAGTACCGAGGTGGGCAGAGCGTGACAGGTAAACATCCACTCTGACATCCACTCAGGAGAGAAAATCAGATTTATTTCATGTTTAAACTGAAATGTAATTCATTAAAAAACAACAACGCCCAGGCGATCATTTGAGCAATCAATCTTTAAAGGCAACTGATGAGGAGTTGCTTCCTATTGATAGAGTTTAGCAGAAGATTTGGGTCAGAAAGCACCTGAACGACACATCTGGGTGTAAATGTGGAGGAGCAATAGCAGGATTAGCTGTTTTGGCTGCAGCTCGGCCTGCTGGTGCCAAACGTCAGCAGTTATCTGAACATCCTGAAGCCAATCCGACCCAGCACAGCTCAGATCATGGAGCAAATGTGGAGATAATGATGTTTGTAGCCTGCAGGAACTCACTGGGGGAGGAGGGGGAGTTGCCTCCCCCCTCCGTGGAGGAGGTGGAGGGCGGCTTGGCGTCGACGGGCAGCGGGACGGGCCGGGCCATCGGGGGAGGTGGCGGGGGAGGCAGCATGGGCGTCGGCAGGAAGGGGTTGTGGACTTTCCCCTGGGAGCTGCTGTTGGGCTGAGGAAGAGGAGGAAGAGGAGTCAGGAGCAGAGACAGAAAACAGAACCTGGAGTCACTGAGTGGTTCTGATCATCTTAGTTGAACATGTTCTAGTTGGTAACAGCCAATTGGCTCAATTCAATTCATTCAATTCAATTTTATTTATATAGCACCACTGAACAATACATGTCATCTAAAGTCTCTTTCTAAAGTCAGCCTCCATCAGATCCTCCAGGTTGGTGAGAAAGTTTCCTCTCTAAGGAAACCCAGCAGGTTGCATCAAGTCTCTCCAAGCAGCATTCACTCCTCCTGAAAGAGCGTAGAGCCACAGTGGACAGTCGTCTGCATTGTTGATGGCTTTGCAGCAATCCCTCATACTGAGCATGCATGAAGCGACAGTGGAGAGGAAAACTCCCCTTTAACAGGGAGGAGAACCTCCAGCAGAACCAGAACCAGGCTCAGTGTGAACGCTCATCTGCCTCCACCCACTGGGGCTTAGAGAAGACAGAGCAGAGACACAGAAAGCACAGAAGCTCACATTGACCCAGGAGTACTTTCTATGTTAGAGAAGACAGAGCAGAGACACAGAAAGCACAGAAGCTCACATTGACCCAGGAGTACTTTCTATGTTAGAGAAGACAGAGCAGAGACACAGAAAGCTCAGAAGCTCACATTGACCCAGGAGTACTTTCTATGGTAGAGAAGACAGAGCAGAGACACAGAAAGCTCAGAAGCTCACATTGACCCAGGAGTACTTTCTATGGTAGAGAAGACAGAGCAGAGACACAGAAAGCTCAGAAGCTCACATTGACCCAGGAGTACTTTCTATGTTAGAGAAGACAGAGCAGAGACACAGAAAGCACAGAAGCTCACATTGACCCAGGAGTACTTTCTATGTTAGATGGTAATAGTGGATGATCTGCCTCCCCTGATGATGTCACAGCTAACAGAACGCCAGAGAACAAAAAGTTAAAAGCTGAAATAACAACAAACAATGCAGATTGGAGAGCAGTAGGAGAACTCAGCAGAGAGAGAGAAATAGACCCTGATGTCCTCCAGCAGCCTAAGCCTATAGCAGCATAACTATAGAGGTAGCTCAGGGTAACATGAGCCACTCTGACTAGAAGCTTTGTCACAAAGGAAAGTTTTAAGATTAGTCTTAAAAGTAGACGGGGTGTCTGCCTCACGGACCAAAACTGGGAGTTGGTTCCACAGGAGAGGAGCCTGATAGCTAAAGGATCTGCCTCCCGTTCTACTTTTAGAGACTCTAGGAACCACCAGCAGACCTGCAGTCTGAGAGCGAAGTGCTCTGTTAGGAACATACGGGGTAATCAGAGCTCTGATATATGATGGAGCTTGATTATTAAGGGCTTTATACGTTTGAAGGAGAATTTTAAATTCTATTCTTGATTTAACAGGAAGCCAATGAAGGGAAGCTAAAACTGGAGTAATATGATCCCTCTTCTTAAAGGGACAGTTCAGTATTTACACAAAAAAACACATAAACAGTCTAGAACAAAGTCTGATAATTTTGCCAATGGGAAGCATATATATAGTAAAGAGAATTGGTCCAAGGACTGAACCCTGTGGTACTCCACAGGTGACCCTAGAGTTTGAGGAAGATTTATTATTAATGTGAACAAACAGGAATCTGTCCGACAGATAAGATTTAAACCAGCCTAATGCTTTTCCCTTAATCCCTACAGTATGCTCAAGTCTTTGTAGGAGAATATTGTGATCAACTGTATCAAATGCAGCACTGAGATCTAACAGGACAAGTATAGACACAAGTCCATTATCTGAGGCCATGAGAATATCATTAGTGACCTTCACCAGAGCTGCTTCAGTGCTATGATGAGCTCTGAAGCCTGACTGAAACTCCTCAAGTAGGTCATTACTTTGTAAATGTTCACATAGTTGATTAGCAACTACTTTCTCAGGAATTTTAGATAAGAAAAGAAGATTAGATATAGGTCTGTAATTTACTAACTCATCTTGATCAAGAGAAGGTTTCTTAAGTAAAGGTTTAATAACAGCTACTTTAAAAACCTGTGGTACATATCCATTTACTAAGGATAGATTAATCATGTCTAAAATAGGACCACTGATCAGAGGGAATATGTCCTTAAACAACTTGGTTGGGATTGGGTCTAACATGCAGGTAGAAGGTTTAGATGAAGCTAAAATTTTAGATAGCTCAGAAAGCTCTACTGCTTCTAAACAGTTCAGACACTGCGCAGGTTCTAAAGATTCCTCCAACGCTGCCTCACTTACTGAGGACGAGGTAATCATGTTTGGGAGGATGCCAATTATTTTATTTTTAATGGAATTAATTTTATTTATGAAGAATCCCATAAAATCATTACTGCTAAGAGCTAAGGGAATAGATGGATCAACAGAGCTGTGGGTCTGGGTAAATTTGGCAACTGTACTGAAGAGAAATCTAGAATTATTTTTATTCTCCTCAATTAAATCAAAGTGTTGAAGATAAATCCAGAACTGTGAGTATTGGACCCATCTGGACGCTGACTCAGCATTAGAAATGTCAAAGTGCCAAAACATCTGTTTGATTGGACCGCTGCTCATGTCACTGTTTGTTCAGCTGCCATCTTGGTCAGGCAACAGCGGTGAATCTGACCGGGTTTCCTGGTTCTGAGGAGTCCAAATAAATGATGACACCCCTGCTCCACCGATTTATTCATCTTCAAAACAGCAACTTTGTCTTTTTTCTGTGTTATATGCGAGTTGACCTGAGATCTCCATTCGTTCTCCAGTTGCTGGAGGCAGCCGTGATTCCCTTCCTCTCTAGTCAGTCTCACAGACAGCAGCTGCCTCGTCCTGCAAACCAGGCTGCAGTCGGAGCAGAGAGATGACCACTCCTCTCCGTTTGCACTTTGCTAATGAACCAAAAGCAGCGCAGAGACATCCAGCAAGCTGCGCCCAGGACCGTGTTGACCAGGAGATATGCAGCGAGAACGTTAAACAGGAGAAGGAGCAGAGGAGAGGCTAGAGGCGCTGCTGCAGCCTACACTCCTCAGGAAGCAGGTCAGATGTAAAGACTAGAGAGGAGCAGCGAAAACGGCTGCAGCCTGTCCTGCACAATAGTTTAATACGGAGGTTAGCCTCACGCTGAGGAGCCAAGAGGGTTTAAACTGACTCAATACAAAGTTTAAGGTCCTGAAAATGTTTTAAATATGGTTAACAAAGAGCAAATGGAAAGATATTTAATGGTAAAACGTCCAGGAATTCAGATTTAGTCACCCTTCATTATCTCCACAACTACATTATATACATATTAAAATCTTTGTTATATTATTGGATTTAACTTTGTTTGACCTGGTAAAATAGAGATGAAGAAACTATTTGTTGTGACATGAATGCAGACGATGCATAAAAGTCAACTAGTAAATCTGAATCGATGGAAAATGATGTTGGTTTAATGATTGTTTACAGGAAGTTCAGAGAGCTCAGCTGGCATGGAGGAGGTGAACAGCAGCAGAGTCAGAGCAGGAACCTCCTGCAGAACCTCCTGCAGAACCTCCTGCAGAACCTCCAGGTCCAGCATCAGCTGCTGGGTCGGTGGAAGGCGGCGTGGCAGGAAATGGGACGCGGCCACCAGGAGCTGCGGCTCAGTGCGGAGCGAGCAGAGGCCTGTGTGTGTTTGGTGCTGCGCATCGATTCCATGTCTAGACGCAGACGTATCGGCTGTCAGACCGCAGCCTGAAGCACACGCCCCCCCCCCCCCCGCCTCCACCTCGCTCTGAGTGTGTGTGTCAAGGTGTGTGCTTACGTTGAGGAGGCCCACCTGTCCGGCCTGCTGGGCGGAGTCAGGGCACACCAGCTGGACGAACTCTTTGAGCGTCTCCTGCGGGTGGTACCGGATGGCCGGGTGGGAGAAGTAGGAGCCGGGCTGCTGCAGGATGGGGGAGGAGGAGAAGTGGAGGCTGGAGGGGGGGGCGTGGGGGCTCGCTGTGGGAGACAGAGGGGGGGCAGGTTAGTGGGGGGAGCAGATTTAAAGGTTATCACAAGGGAGGGAGGTCAACGTGCAGATCAGTGACCATGGACAGACAGCAGAGATGGACCAATGAGCATGCAGCGCTAAGCCCCGCCCACAGCAGCGCTCAGTCTCGCTCTGCCTCCATCCAACTTCCATCATATCTTTATTTCCACATTTTACACCTCCTCCTCCTCCTGCTGCTCCTCCTCTCCAGTCTAATTAAGAACCTGATTGGTCTAATCGGGTCTGATTGCTCGTTAGTGGCTTTGGTCTCGTTAGAGCCTGTGATGTGTGTAGCTCAGAGGAGGAGCAGGAGGAGGAACTCGGGGTGAGGCGGGTGGGGATAGAGAGACATTAGAAATATTAGAAGAGAGAGGAAGAGAAGGGCGGAGGGATGGAGGGATGGAGGGATGGAGGGAGAGTTAAAGCTGCTGCACTAATTCACTTAAAGTCGGCTGTGATTTATCACTCTGACAATCCTCAGAGCGTGTTACTGTAATCACCGAATGGATGGGAGAGCGCTCTCACACACTCACACAATAACACACAATAACACAATAACACACAATAACACACACACTGACCCACTATAACACACAATAACACAATAACACACACACACTGAGCCACAATAACACACAATAACACAATAACACACAATAACACACAATAACACAATAACACACAATAACACACAATAACACACAATAACACGCACACACACAATAACACACAATAACACACACACACACAATAACACAATATCACACAATAACACACTCACACACGCTCAAACTGAACGGACCTCGGTGTTTTCTGTGTTTTCTGTGTTTTCTGTGTTTTCTGTGTCGTTGTTTCTCAGAGGTGATTCATGTTGGGTCACATGACGCCAAGCTGACCAATCACACGTGAGACGGCTCTGATGGATTTAGATGATTTCCTATTTCAGGAACCCGGTAAACTGGGCCAATCAGAACTGGATTGTATTGGGACTAATTGGCACCCGGCTTTAATCTGGAACTAATCTGGATTTAATCAAAAAGTTAAATCCCCTTTTCTTTTGTTTCTAAACCAAAATCAAAATGAAAAATATAAGAAGACTCCAAGGAAAGCTTGCCGAGCTTCTGGCTCTTTGAAGATCAAAGAGTCTTGGTTCTGTCAGCAGATCTGAATCGGATCAGGAGTTCTGCTCCAGTTCTGCTCCAATCTTTCATGGTCTGGCTGGTCCAGGAGTGTACCACCCTCCAGAACCGGGATTATTCCAGAACCAGGAGGCGCATCCGGATCACATGTCGGGTGTTTGGATGTCCCGCGGTTTTACTGACGAGTAAAAAGTTTCACATCATTGCGAAGATAAAACGATGTTCTAAAAAGGAACACAGGTTCTGTTGGCGCCGCCTACAGTTCTGTGAACCCAGAACCTCATCCCTGCACGTTCTCCAGAGAAGAACTCTCCTCTAACACAGCAGGAGTGTTTGTGTTTCAGTCGATCAGCGCACCGTCTGTCCAGCACTCAGAGAAAAGCTCGTATTAGTTCCACTTAGCAGATTACCTCCTCCTCCTCTTCCTCCTCCTCCTCTTCCTCCTGCTGCTGCTAGATTACTTTAAAGGGAGCCTATCTGGAGAAATCCTGCTTTTTAGCCCCTAAATCCTTCTTGTCGTGTCCTTGGAGTCTAGAAGAGCAGAAAGGTTGAATCTAGTCTCTCCAGGAGCGCCGTAGATATCTTCAGATTCAGTTTGCTTCATATTTTCCTTTCCGTTCAGCTTTCTCTGTTATCTGTTTTCAACAATTGTGTCACAATATTTGCTGCAGAGCTGCTAAACCAGGTGCTGGACCTCCAGCTGACCATTTTCATCACTTGTGTTTCTCTGAAGGCTTCACTGGTCCAAGCTGGAGGATGCTGAGTGGATCAGAGGAAATGTTTGGTTGTTGGGTTTTACGCCACAATTCCTCACACCGCCCCACTGCAGACTACAAAAATGGCCGAATGGGGAGGAGTGGAGCGCTCTGTGACCTGGAGGTGGGGGGGGGGGGGCGTCTGGGGGAAGGTTGGGGTAAATTAACGAGGAATTCAGACCAACGCGTCGCTGTTCCATATTTTATAGACCACAGCTGAAGGAATAAATGTGAAAGATAAACTGAAAAGCCTGAAATGTCCGCTTTAAGACCGAGCAGGTAGAGGAGGTGGGCGGCGTTAGGTGAGGATGGAGAAGACCTGACGGAGCCAGGACGGATGGAGTGGTCAGACCATTAGAAGGAGAACAAATGCCTCAGAATGAGCAAAACTGGATTGTGGACCAGAAAACAGAAGCAGAAGGTCCACATGGAGTCCATGAGAACCAAAGTGATGGAGATCATTGACATCACAGATCTACAGGGTGGAGGAGGAACATGTTGGGTCCTGGATGGATCTAAAACAGAATCATGACTCCCTACAGCTCTTTATGCTGAAACCAACTTAGGTTCTTAAGGAGGAACTTCTGTTCATCCATTAAGCCCCAATCAGAAGAGGAGACATCAGCCCAACAGGAGCTACTAGCAGTGGGGGGGGGGGGGGGGGGGGGGGGGTTAGGCGACCAGGGGGGGGGTCTACGATGGGGGAGTGTTTACTTTCAGGTCTTACTTCAGCCGGGGAAGGAGGGGGGGTAAAGGTGGAGGCTGCAAGGTTCTGGACTTGTGCTGGACCTCACCTTGAGGCCCGGTACTGATGGGCCGGTGAAGGTGTGGGGGAACGGTTCTGGGGGAAGAGGGGCCGGTGCTGCAGAAACCGGACCTCTCTGACATCTTTAAGCTGGAAGACGGGATTTCTGGCAGGAACCACGGCGATGAAGATGAGGAGCAGAGAAGGGCGTAACTTCACATGTTTGACCACAAGGTGGCGTCTAGTGATGGCATAACCGATGAGGTCATCCATTCATTCATACATCCATTCATCCTTTCATTCATTCATTCATTCATTCATCAATTCATTCATTCATTCATTCATTCATTCATCAATTCATTCATCCATCAGTTCATTCATTCATTCATTCATTCATCAATTCATTCATTCATCCATCCATCCACCCATTCATACACCCATTCATTCATTCATTAGTTCAATAATTCATTCATCAATTCATTCATTCATTCATTCATACACATATTCATTCATTCATTAGTTCATTAATTCATTCATTCATTCATCCATCCATCCAACCATTCATTCATCCATCCATTCATTCATACATCCATTAATTCATTCATTCATCCATCCATTCATTCATACATCCATTCATTCATTCATTCATCAATTCATTCATTCATCAATTCATTCATTCATTCATTCATTCATTCATTCATCAATTCATTCATTCATCCATCCATCCACCCATTCATACATCCATTCATTCATTCATTAGTTCATTAATTAATTCATTCATTCATCCATTCATTCATTCATCCATCAATTCATTCATTCATTCATCCATTCATTCATCAATTCATTCATTCATTCATTCATCAACTCATTCATTCATCAATTCATTCATTCATCCATCCATCCACCCATTCATACATCCATTCATTCATTCATTCATTCATTCATCAATTCATTAATTCGTTCATTCATCCATTCATTCATCCATTCATTCATTCATCAATTCATTCATTCATTCATTCATCCATTCATCAATTCATTCATTTATTCATCCATTCATTCATCAATTCATTCATTCGTCAATTTATCCATCCATCCATCCAATAATTCATTCGTCCACCCATCCATCCATTCATCAATCCATCCATCCATTCGTCCATCCATTCATTCATTCATTCATTCGTCCATCCATCCATTCATTCATCAATTCATCCAGCCATCCATTCATTCGTCCATCCATTCATTCATTCATTCATTCATTCGTCCATCCATCCATCCATCCATCCATCCATTCATTCATCAATTCATCCATTCATCTATACATTCATTCATTCGTCCATTCATCCATCCATCCATTCATTGATCAATTCATTCATTCATTCATCAATTAATTCATCCCTTCATTCATTCATCAATTCATTCATTCATTCATCCATTCATTCATCAATTCATTCATTCATTCATCCATTCATTCATTCATCAATTCAATCATTCGTCAATTTATCCATCCATCCATCCAATAATTCATTCGTCCATCCATCCATCCATTCGTCAATTTATCCATCCATCCATCCAATAATTCATTCGTCCATCCATCCATCCATTCATCCATCCATTCATCAATTCATCCATCCATCCATCCATTCGTCCATCCATTCATTCATTCATTCGTCCATCCATCCATTCATTCATCAATTCATCCATCCATCCATTCATTCATTCGTCCATCCATTCATTCATTCATTCATTCGTCCATCCATCTATCAATTCATTCATTCATTCATTCGTCCATCCATCCATTCATTCGTCCATCCATCTATCAATTCATTCATTCGTCCATTCATCCATCCATCCATTCATTGATCAATTCATTCATTCATTCATTCATTCATTCATCAATTAATTCATCCATTCATTCATTCATCAATTCAGTCATCCATTCATCCATTCATCCATCCATCCATCCATCCATCCATTCATCCATTAATTAATTAATTCATCCATCCATCCAAAGTATAAATACTTTGTAACTTCAGTAGAAATGTTGCTTATTTATCCTTTACTGCAGTAATTTTTTTCAAGCTGACGCTTTACTTCCACTTCTTACATTTTTAAAATAGTCTGGTTCAATTTTATTTCAGCTGGTTTTTGTTCCGGCTTCTCGCTGATCACAGAAGAAGAAGAAGAAGAACAAGAAGAAGAAAACTAGAAGGACTTAGCCACGGTTAGCTTAGCATGAAGGACCAGAACCTGCAGACTCTGCTCGGATCTGGAGGGAATTTCTAGATGGCTGGATGTAAAGTTAAATTTGATGTTTTTGCCGTTAGCTACAGAATGAAACTAAGTTCATATCAGGAATTTATCAGTATTATTGTGGTTTTCATGTTCTGACCGCCTGGATTAATCAGTGATTGTGACGCCGCTGACTGCCAGGTAATTGTTAGTAGAACGGCGCTGGATGCACTCGTCCTCCTCTGCAGTTCTGTTGTTCTGTTGTTCTGTTATCTTCCATCTGTGTTTCTCTTGCTGCTAAGCCTGGATGCTCATTTACTTTTCTACAAAGGTTATTGATAACGAGCCTCTGCAGGTTGACTTGTTGGTCCCACAGAGACGCACAGAGAGGAGTGATGTTACACATGTTCTAGCGCACCTTATGGTCCTAAAATATCTGCAGGTGAAACAGGTAAACCTTCCTGCATGTTTCAACATTAACATCTTATTATAAATGTAGATATTACAGGAGGTTACAGGCTAAAGCAGTTATTGGGAAAATAACCGATGATTCCCGGGCATTTGGACGTCACACACGTGACAAACATCGTTATGGACGATGGAAACGGGCCGGTTACTTCCTGGCTCCATGCCTTTTCACACCAATATGGTGTATTATTGATAATTGTGCCATACTTTGTTTTTTATTGTATTTTTATTTTTGCCTTCCTGATAAACTCATTCTCTGTTGCTTTAGCTGATTTAGTGTAACTGAGGGTTTTTCCCACTGTGAGACAATAAAGGAGTTTCTCTCTCTTCTCTTATAATCCATGAACTAAAACCCAACATTTAAAACACACCTGTCATCCACCTGAGAAACTATTTCTCTGCATTGAGAGGATGAATTCTGCAGAGGGGACTGATTAACGGAGGAGGGGAAACATTTTATAAAGCCGGACGGATCTTTAGATGTGATGAGAAAACCTTTTTCCACCTGTTGAGCTGGAGGTCCTTCAGAGGTTCAGTCACACACACCGCCTCCAAACACACGGACCAATAAGCAGCCACCATGATGTCATCTGCATGCTGGCAGGTGGGCGGGGCAGACAGGTGAGGCAGGTATGGGGTGTTGTTATGTGACAGTCAGAAATTAACAGCAATATTTGAGTTATTTAGTTGTCATAAGAGGAAAAAATGTTTTCCTCGTCACATTTTCCTTCACACATTTATAAAAGTCCATTTTCTCCTCCTACAACAGCTAAATAACCCAGAATAGGTACATTTCTGACTGTAAGGGTAGAAACGCAGCGTGTAGGCAGGTGGGTGGGGTCCAGCAGACAACACAAAGACAAAGCATCCACACCTATCCGTCCATCACCTGAGGAGGAGGAGGAGGAGGAGGAGGCGGGTCACACAGACGGAGACAGAGAGGAAGAAGCCATGTTGGTGTTTACCTTGTCGAGAGATGAATGAGCTAGCTAGAGAGCCACGCAGCTTATATCCAGCTTCCCACCGCGACACGGAGGAAAGGAGGGAAGGAAAGAAACGAGAAGAAGAAGAAAAGCAGCATAAATATACGCAGTGAGGAAGAAGGGAGAGACGGGTGGAGAAGCACCAGGACACTTTCATTTAATCCGCATTATTATTCTTTGCTTTTGATTTAGAGAATACTTTTAGATAATATTGAGGAATTCTTTAGCTTTCTGTAACATATTTAATTTACCTTTTTTAAAATATCTTTTCTTTTAAGATGGAAATTGTACTGTATGGTATTTTATTATGTTAGTGTTTTATTTAAAAGGGCAAATGTAAAGAATTATATCCAACATAAAGATATGATATGTTGGATATAATTGTAAATGTAAATACTAGAATGAAAGAATTAGAAAATCAGTAATTTGCTGCTAAACACAAACAGGAACAGCAAAGCGCCCCTGAAACTAAAACTGAAAAGCGAATGTTCCTGCGCTGTGCTGTGGGCGTCCCGCCAGGTGTGTTCAGGTGTGATGCAGGCTCCGCCCCCTAACGCCTGCCTTAATCACCGCAGGTCAGGATGGTGGATCCGCTCCTTCCTGACGACTTCAGGTGTTTCAGGTGAAATCAGCCCTAATTCAGCCTCTCTCTCTCACACACACAGGTGACCGCTCCAAGCCCCGCC
Source organism: Fundulus heteroclitus (assembly GCF_011125445.2). Taxonomy (NCBI): domain Eukaryota; kingdom Metazoa; phylum Chordata; class Actinopteri; order Cyprinodontiformes; family Fundulidae; genus Fundulus; species Fundulus heteroclitus. The sequence continues at coordinate 2,360,775 of NW_023396879.1, forward strand.
CACATCCCCTGGCAGCACCTGTGGTCTGCAGCAGCTTCAGGTTGGAGCCGATGGGGGTTAGTGGGGGTTAGATGGCGGTTATTAAAGCAGGTGTGGCTGCTGGCGGCGGCGTACCTGGCTCCACGTCGTGCCAGCTGCTGGCCTGGCTGCCGCTGCCTGGAGAGCGGCCCTGGCCCGGGTAGTAGGACTCCTCACCCGGACTGTCCACGTCCTCCTCCATGCACTTTATCCTCTTAGCCGAGCTGCACACAGACAGAACCGGCAGACCCGTTAGCGCTCTGCTACACGTTAACGTCTGCCTCACCTGGCCGACCAATCAGCACAAAGCAGAACGACTCACACATCAACATTTTACAATCTAACATCTGAACCTGCAGCCTTTCAGGGGTTAGAACGGCCTAGTCAAAGGCTCCACAGCCTTTACAGTCCAAACAGCCGCCAGTGCAGCTAAAATAAAACTTGTTCCTGATCTTCAACAAAAACTTAATATATAATTTTAATAAATACCTGCTAAAATGTTCTACCATTTAAAGAACCACTATTTTATTTCTCAATTTAGGTTCTAAAAAACACTTAAAATCGTGATGTTATAGTTTTTAACTGAAGAACTTTGATGTTTGTGGGAAATGACAGCAGATATTTGTGGAGCTAAATGAGCTCTACTGGTGCTGTGGAGTCACATCCAGCCCAGATGTTCTTTCTGCTTCAGACAGACTACAGCTTAAATATAATCCAGACCCCTGAGCTAAGAACCAACAGAACCTCTTACTGGAACCGGGACCGGGAGAAACAGCAAAGTGGCGCCGATCCAGTCCTCACCCTGTGACCCGGGCTTTCCTTTTAGACTGGCCTGGATCCAGTTTCTTTGGACTCTGGCTAGTTTTCACTCTGCTTTAGTCCTGCCCCCGGCCATCAGAACACCGGTCTGACCCGGTCTGACCCGGTCTGGCCCGGTATGGCCCGGTCTGACCCGGTCTGACCCGGTATGGCCCGGTCTGGCCCGGTCTGACCCGGTCTGACCCAGAGAACCACAGCTTGGTCCTTCTCAAAGCCCTGCGGCATTCTGGGAGCACCTGAGCTCAGAGGCCAGAACCAGGCAGACCCGGACTCTGTTTCACTGTTTCAGGGCCAGCAGAACCCAGCAGAACCCAGCAGAACCCTGAGACAGAACCTGCTGGGGATTGTTCTGTTCAGGACGCTACGTGGAACCGGCTCTGGTCCATTTAGCGCTGTGTGTGTTGCTCTGTGAGAACGAGGCTTTCTGACAGCAGCAACTGTTTCTACTCGGATCTGCCCCCCAGGCTGGGAGCTCCCTGTGTGGGCGGTCCCTGGGGAAGTGGGCGGAGTCTCAGAGCCGCTGAGAGAGAGAGAGAGAGAGAGAGAGAGAGAGAGAGAGAGAGAGAGAGAGAGAGAGAGAGAGAGAGAGAGAGAGAGAGAGAGAGAGAGAGAGAGAGAGAGAGAGAGAGGGCCGCAGGGCTGAGCCGACAGACTCCTGCCACCGCATCGATTGAACAGCAGAGGTCAGGCAGAACCCTGCGAGCCGAGCAGAGAGAGAGGAATCCTCCTGGACCTGCAGGCTCTACTTCCTGCAGATCTGAGAGTCTCTCCAGCTTCAAAGTGTTTCATCTCTGACAGAAGCAGCGGTTCTGGTTCTGGAGGACCGGGGGCCTCATGCACGAAGCATGCGTACGCAGCAAACACAAGAACTGAGGTGGCGTGAAAGTGTGCAGTAATTCATGCAACCTTTGCTTTTTATACTCTCTTTCTGGGTCTTTGTGGCTCCAGTGGCTCGTTTTTACAAAGCAGGCTGCGCCTCCTACGGCTCGAGCTGCTCCTGCCATCGGAGCGCCGCCCTCACGCCAACCTGCCACCGGCTCTGACCCACCCAGTCCTAAAATGACCCGGATCACTGGGTTCAGTTCAACTCAAGGATCAAACATGAGTTTGAGCCTCAAACGATGACATGATAACGAGCATGTGGGCATGTAGACCTTCCTGGTCCTCTGGACCTCAGGAGAGACGCGTCTAAAACATGGAGGAGGATCTAAGGGACTCTTTGGTTCTGACTGAGACAGAAACGGGTCGGATCAGAACTCCTAAGCACTTCCTGAGGTGGAGACTATCATCATGAAGAGCTGACAGGTGTGCTCACCTGGAGGATGAGGTGCTGGGTAGCGGTCTCCTCATGGCTCCTGGACTCATGCTGTAGTAAGATGAGCTGTCCAGGTCCGCCAGGGAAAAGTTTGGCCCGGTTCCGGCTGCAATGGGAGCTGATGGACAGACAGACAGAACACACAGTTGTTGATGAGGACCTACAGAACCGGAGGAGCAGCAGGTTCTGCCACGTGGGAGACCTGACTACCAGGGCCCCACTAGGGACCCGGGCCCTCCAACTACTTGGTGTCAAACACTAACATCAACCAGCAGAATGAGCTTTATGTCACAGGCACACCTTATGAGCTAATGCTACCTTAGCTGCTATGAGCTAACGTTAGCTTAGCTTAGTCACTATGAAATAACGCTGGCTTAGCCGCTATGAGCTAACGCTAGCTTAGCCGCTATGAGCTAATGTTCGCTTAGCTTAATCACTATGAGCTAATGTTAGCTTAGCTTAGTCACTATGAGATAACGCTAGCTTAGCCGCTATGAGCTAACGCTAGCTTAGCCGCTATGAGCTAATGTTCGCTTAGCTTAATCACTATGAGCTAATGTTAGCTTAGCTTAGTCACTATGAGATAACGCTAGCTTAACCGCTATGAGCTAGCTATTAACGTTAACCCGTTTGAGAAACTAAGAATGACGCTGGAGCAGCAGCAGGGGATGTTCCTGACGGCTCCTCTAAAGATTAGCAAAGGTGAGATGGTTGTTCAGGTGTTCAAGGTTAGACCCCCCCCCCCCCCCCCCCCCCCCCCCCACCACCACCATTTGTATGTTGGTTTTAGAGAGAGAGGTGTTGGATGGAAAATGAGCCCCGTTTGAAAGTCTTTCAAAAACATGGATCTGAAGAGAAAATCAGAAATAAGAAATAAAAACTTTAGGAATCTGCAGCAGCAGAAGATCCTCCAGAACCACAGAAGATCCTCCAGAACCACAGAAGATCCTCCAGAACTGCTGGAAAGTCCTCCATCCCTCCATCAGATAACGTTCTGGATGTAACTGGTCCACCAGGACAAATCAAGAGTATCTTCTCAGCAGGAACATCTAGAGATCGACCAGTTTCTCCTGGAGGATCTACATGTCTCAGGTTCTCATTCAATAAACCAGAGTTTGACATCAGGACAATAAAACCGTTTTTAATGAAAACTGTGTTTAATCGCTGCTTAAAGGTTATTTCTTAACTTTTAATCTGAACACCGGGTCTCATCAGAACCAGGTTCTAGTCTAGCTGTACCCGTCCTGTTGCTGGTTCTGGGTCAGGGCGACGTGTCCGATGAACCCGGTGCTGTTCAGGACGGATCAGATGAAGCCTCTCAGCTGACCCGTCCTGGTTCTGGAGGTTCTGGAGGAGCAGCAGCTCCGCTCCAAAGTCCCCCTGGAGCTCCTCCGTCCCTCAGAGGAAGCTGCGTTCAGCTGCTAGCATCTGGATCTGGTTCTACTGCTCCTGGTCCGTCTATCAGAACCACAGAACACGGCTGCTGTTTTACACAGACGGGTTTGGAGCAGTAAACCCAGAACGTCTCCTTCTTCTGACCAGAGCAACACAGAGAGTGCTGCAGCCCAGTCCAGCTTCTTCAGCCCAGAGATCAGAACCCAGCTGAAGATCTACTAGCATGATCAGAGAGCTTCAGCTCCACCACACAGAACCTAGATGTGGACCAAAGTGATCGAGTACCGCCTTCATCCAGAGTTCTGACACCAGAACCTTCATCTCTGCAGCTCTCCTCCTGCTGCAGCGACAGACTCGTCTCCTCGCTGTCAGACGCTTCACTTAGTGAACTCTGCTGAACAAAGGCAGCATTCAGCTTCAAACCCGGACATCCGTCTACCCCCCCCCCCCCCCCCCCACTGCTTTATTGACACCGAGCATGATGGGAAGAAAGGAGGAGGAGTGACAGGACCTGGTGGGTAATTTTCTGCTGAGCTCAGCACCGTGAGCTCACTCCATCTATCTATCACTCTGAGCCCTGCAGACCCACACACACAATAACACACACAATAACACACACACACACACACACGCACAATAACACAATAACACACACACACACACACGCACAATAACACAATAACACACACACACACACTCACAATAACACACACACACACAATAACACAATAACACACACACACCTCCTGCTCTCCTGTGAGGGAGGCAGTCGTGTTCATGTTTCCGCGGTGAAACTGCAGGTTGGAGCTGAACGGATTCATCTGGACTTCACAGGAAGGATTAAAATAATAAAAATCTCAGGATTTCTCCTGAATTTACCTGGTTCAGGTAAATTCACAGAGCATGTTGGGCTCCTACAGAGCGCTGTGAGGACGACGTTTAGCCCCTCAGGCTACGTTCTGTCTGAACGGTTCTGCAGGCGCAGATACCAGGAGACGTCACAGAGGGGCGCTGTTTACGAAGCAATGGAGAATTTAACTGTTTCTAGGAGAGTTCAATAAAGTTTTGGTAAAAAAAAAGAAAAATTAAATAATGGGGACTCAGTTATTATTAGAAAGCTGCTGATCAAAGAGAGCCGACATTAAGAGCAGATGGCAGTGAGACGGAGCATGAAAGAAGAAAGCAGCGCCGCTGCTAACGACGGTCTTTATGGAGCGCTAGCTGCTGTGTAGCGAGATCCAAAAATCGCCTGCTAGCTGAAATCTCGCGGTATTTACGCGTTAACAGACACGAGAAACCATCTAGCCCTGCTCTGGCTTCAGCTGCTTATGTCTGCACCAACAACGGTTCGGGCCAATCAGGATTATCGGTAAGGCGGGACATGCCAGCTGTGATGAAAGCAGGAGCGGCTGAGCCAACATGGCGGCGCAGGAGGACGCAGCTGCTGCTCCCCTCTGATTGGTCAGAATCCACGACGTCTTCTTTGCTGGGAGAACAGCAGGAAGCGCCTCGACCTGCTCAGCCTGTTGTGGTTTCTCACTGCAGCTGCTGCTACGTTTTCATTTGCTACCGTGATTGGCTGAAACCGACCGCTTGGTAGGCGGGCAATAGGGGTGGCCTTGTCCAATCAGCTGGGAGAGTTCTGCTGAAAGTTCCTCCTCACTTTCCAGGCTGGAGGTAAAAGCAGAGAAAGACTGATCTGCAGCAGAGCTTCATAGTCGCCTCAGCAGAACCAGGAACACCTTCAACTCTCCTCTGTTCTCCTCCCAGAGCTGAGAGGAGCTGCTGCGCTCCTTCCTCCACCTTTTCCTCCATTTCCTGTCGTCATTTCTCCAGATCCAGCTTTATACCAGCAGGTGAAACGCTGACAGGTGAGAGCGCATCAGTGCCAGGTAGATGAAGCAGTAAAATGACCAGAATCATCAGAATAATGAAGGTTCATTCATGCTGTGGGACGGTTACTGAATTACTGTGTTTGTGTGTTTAGCGCTTCCTTATGTTGTTTTTTATAAATCGAACCAGCCATTCTGTGGTAAAACTCCGTTTTGTGCTGAGGCACCTCTTCTTCTCAGAGCAAACTGTAGTTTGAAAACAGCGGAAACCAATCAGTGGCTGAAGTGGATCACTGTATCTCCAGATGGTTCCCTGAGGAACATCACTTGTTGCAGAGAGGAATCCTCTCAGAGCTCCTCTGCTGCAGCTGCAGAACAGATGTTTGTCTCTATGATGCCCTCTGCTGCCTGCAGAGGGCGCTCTGCACGCTTCCAGCAGCTTAACGCAGCCACAGCCTCAGGTCACTTCTTCTGCACCACTCCATCTCCATCAGGCCTCCATCTTTTCTCCAGCTCTGTGTCCCGGGTCCAGACTGGTTCTGTGCTCTAGTATAAATTGTGTCGGTGAAGCTGCTGATCTACGGTCGTTACTGCCATGCTTATTATGAACACAGCCAAACGTCTCTGCTGAGGTCGAGCTGCAGGGCCCATCTGCCGCTGGCACCTGACCAGGTGTGTGTGCTGCCCAGGGCAACAGAGTGCAGGGGGAAGGAGGTTCATCCGTCTCTTCTCCGAGCCAAGTGGGTCATCCGTCTTCCAGTGAGCTCCACCCGTGAGTTCACATCCACCCCCAGCAGGAGAGGACTGTCAGATCTGTGTCAGTGCCATCGTGCACGCCCCTGGCAACGTGCACGCCCCTGGCTACGTGCACGCTCCCAGCAGCTCCAGGTCCAGCTGGCATCAGGCGCTGCAGTGCAGACTGTGTTTGATTCAAGGGTGTAGAGCACGGCTCGATTCTCAGGGTTCCTTCTTTTTGTTTTCACAGCACTGCGATTATTCTAGGATTTTTTTCCTTAAGGTTTGTACATTAAGCGTGAACGTGTCTGAGCGACACATTTACATGACATCCCTACAGGTGTCACACTGGAGCGGCGTCACACTAAGCGACGATAAGCGACACTGAGCAACGCTGAGCGATGCTAAGTGACACTAAGCAATGCTAAGCGACACTAAGTGACGCAGAGCGTCGCTAAGTGATGCTAAGCAACGCTGAGCGACGCTAAGTGACGCTAAGCAATGCTAAGCGACACTAAGTGACGCAGAGCGTCGCTAAGTGATGCTAAGCGACGCTAAGTGACGCTAAGCAATGCTAAGCGACACTAAGTGACGCAGAGCGTCGCTAAGTGATGCTAAGCGACGCTAAGTGACGCTAAGCAATGCTAAGCGACACTAAGTGACGCAGAGCATCGCTAAGTGATGCTAAGCGACGCTAAGTGACGCTAAGCAATGCTAAGCGACACTAAGTGACGCAGAGCGTCGCTAAGTGATGCTAAGCGACGCTGAGCGACGCTAAGTGACGCTAAGTGACGCAGAGCGTCGCTAAGTGATGCTAAGCGACGCTGAGCGACCCTGAGCGACACTAAGTGACGCAGAGCGTCGCTAAGTGTCGCTAAGCGACGCTAAGTGATGCTAAGCGACGCTAAGTGACACTAAGCAACGCTAAGTAACGCAGAGCGTCGCTAAGTGATGCTAAGCAACGCTGAGCGACGCTAAGTGACGCTAAGCAATGCTAAGCGACACTAAGTGACGCAGAGCGTCGCTAAGTGTCGCTAAGTGACGCTAAGTGACGCTAAGCAATGCTAAGCGACACTAAGTGACGCAGAGCGTCGCTAAGTGATGCTAAGCGACGCTGAGCGACGCTAAGTGACGCTAAGTGACGCAGAGCGTCGCTAAGTGATGCTAAGCGACGCTGAGCGACCCTGAGCGACACTAAGTGACGCAGAGCGTCGCTAAGTGTCGCTAAGCGACGCTAAGTGATGCTAAGCGACGCTAAGTGACACTAAGCAACGCTAAGTAACGCAGAGCGTCGCTAAGTGATGCTAAGCGATGCTGAGCGACACTAAGTGACACTAAGCAATGCTAAGCGACACTAAGCGACGCTAAGTGACGCAGAGCGTTGCTAAGTGACGCAGAGCGTCGCTAAGTGTCGCAGAGCGTCGCTAAGTGATGCTAAGTGACGCTAAACAATGCAAAGCGTCACTAAGCGACGCTAAGTGCTAGGAGGCAGGAGGTAGGAGTCAGGAGGTAGGAGCTAGGTGGCAGGAGCTAGGAGCTAGGAGGCAGGAGCTAGGAGGCAGAAGCTAGGAGGCAGGAGGGGACCTGGAGCCACGGCCAGATGCTGCACACTGCAAAGCATCAACCTGTCAGTCCTGTAACGTTGTGGTTCCAGGTTGGGTTCCTTCCCTCAGCAACTCGGGGAAAATAACCCCAACAACTGAAGACAAAGAGCCGATCAGCAGAAAAAGCCTGACTGTCCCACAGTTTGCTCCTCCACAAGCCTTTCACTACCTGGGTTAAACCAGTTTAACGGTTCCAGCTGCCCCTCAGACGCCGCTGATCCCTGACCTTCTCTACCAGACACCTGAGACACCTGTTTGCACCTGCAGGTAAGCTCCTGTCAGAAAGCTGCAAGGTTACCTGCACAGGTGCCTGCTCTGTTCCTGCCAGTCAGCGACCAGCTTCTGTCACAATCCTGACCAAAAAGGTTCCAGCCTGTGCCAGACGTGCCTATATGAGCTGCTGCCGGTACAAAATGTTTTCACACCTCTCCTACGGGTCACACGGGGAAGCTGGGCTGGCCTGCAGGACGCACCTGGATCAGCAGGGAGGACCGGTGCCTCCCATCCAGGTGAGGGCAGACTCAGACCAGATAGGCATAAAGGAAACTCTCAGAGTTAGTAGTACCAGTAAACAGGGAGAGGTAGTGTAGTTAGATAAGCTCTATTTTTATCTGTTTATACTTAACCCTGCAAACCATTTTAATGAAAGAAACAGATAACGTTCTACATTCTGTGCTTACATTCAGTTATTAGAGTCATTTTCATCACTGAGTTCTTTAATGGTTGTACATGGTCTTTGTGTTTGGTTTGTGAATTATTATTATTGCTTTTTAAAGGTGCCTTGGTGCAACTTAAACAACACCTTTGGACTAATTTTTCCTAGTCACTAAAATCCTTCCAGCTCAGATACCAGGCTGTGAAATAGAGGAATAGGAGCCATAAACGCGCAGTGGGCTGTGAAGGATAGCTGCTGCTAATGGCTACTCTGGATTACCTGAGAATACGCGCTGAAGCCTGCCAGACGCAGGAAAGTCAGACTGCTTAGAAGGAGCGCTGCTTTAGTTCAGCAGTAAATTAAAGGGGAGGGGCTTAACTGCTGTGACAAACACACTGCTAATAAAAAACATTTATTCAATAATATTAACAAGGAGGAGGGTCAGGGTGGCTGGAAACGCCTTACAGACAAAACTCAGGGCAGAATCCAGAGACTTTTCAGGCCTGGAAACGTTGGTTCTGTTGGTTCTGTTGGTCCGGTTCCTTCTGTCTGAGTGGAGGTTCCTCAGCATCAGACAGAAACAGGAAGTTCTGGCCGTGAGCTGCAGGCAGAGGGATGGTGGAGCGGGAGAACCCGGCAGCAGAACCGACCCGGAGCGAGCAGCAGCAGCTCGCCGCTCACACGGGCTCGCTCTTTGTGTGGCGCTTTAATAGGATATTGATCGACAGAGAGAGATTCGATTGGCTGCCAGTGAATTGTGTAATGGCTGCACAGCGCCAAGGTCACCGGCGGCGCGCGTGTTGGACTGCAGGCCCTCTCAGCGCGTGTTCTCTGCTCAGGGAGCAGCATCAGACGCTGCTGCTGGACCTGATCCAGGTGAGGCGCCACCTGGACCCGGGTCAGGGCTCGGTTCTGTCAGGTGGCAGGAAGTAAAGTCCCACAGAGCAGAGGAGGGGACGCCTGCCTCCCAGCTGGTTCCTCGGTGTGGAACAGACGTGCGGACCCTCTGGACTGACCCGGTCCACAGCAGCCGGTACCAGTCAGAACTTTAACGTGTGCATCCTGCAGGTCCAAACACACCTCTGCCTCTGTGTGAGCAGAGAGACAGCAGCTCGTCAACACAGCGTCCATTCTGCAGCTCAGAGTTCTCCTGGAGTGAACCATGAACACGAACTGGGTCAGTGAGAACAGAACCGTGGGTCAGCGTGAACAGAACCGTGGGTCTGAGTGAACAGAACCTTCAGAACCTCAGTCAGAACCTGGAGGGACGACGCTGCAGTCAGAGCTGCCCGGTTTCACTGGAGCTCTGTTACTCATCTTCATGAGCGGCGACACCGACGCTGCTGTCACGCTGTCACCCCCCCCCACACACACACACACACACACAGACACACACACACACAATAACACACACACACACACACAATAACACACACACACACCCAATAACACACACACACACACACACACACACACACACACACACACACACACACACACACACACACCATGCAGGCTCCTGCACTCTAATCCATAAGTGATTCTTTCAGAGCCGCATCGCTGCAAATGTGCTGACCCACGCAACACACACAAAAACAAAAGCTGTCCATGCATTTGTGTGTGTGTTATTGTTTGTGTGTGTTATTGTGTTATTGTGTGTGTGTGTTATTGTTTGTGTGTGTTATTGTGTTATTTTGTGTCTCAGCTTCAGGAGCAGCTGCAGGGACATCTCCTGTCTACATGGAGCTAAAGTGATCAAACCCTCTCCAGTTTAACTGGATCACTGTGTGAGCGCAGAAAGCTTCTGAAGTTTTGAAGCTGCTTCAATGTGACAAAGTTATCATGAACTTTTTGCTTGTTTTAAAGCAACACAACTGGTGGTCAGCAGCTCTGAGACACAACGGAGTGCCTCAAGACCGTGTACCTAGACCACTAGACTTTATATTTGGCCCAAAACAGTTTATCTTTTTCAGACTTTCATTAAGCATCCCTGCCTTTGCTGGAAGAGCTACAACAACAACAACAACAAGAAGAAGAAGAGACTAAGAAGAAGAAGAAGAAGAAGAATAATAATAAGAAGAAGAATAACAAGAACAAGAACAACAACAACAACAACAGAAGAAGAAGAAGAGGAAGACGACGAAGAAGAAGAACCAGAAGAAGAGGAGAAGAAGAAGAACAACAAGAGAGAAGAGAAGAAGAAGAAGAAGAAGAAGAAAGAAGAAGAAGAAGAAGAAGAAGAAGAGAATGAAGAAGAAACAACAACAACAACAGCAAGAAGGAGAAGAATAGGAAGGACGAGAAGAAGAAGAACAAGAAGAAGAGGAGAAGTAAGAAGAACAACAAGAAGAGAAGAGAAGGAAGAAGAAGAAGAAGAAGAAGAAGAAGCAGAAGAAGAAGAATAGAAGAAGAAGAACAACAACAACAACAACAACAACAAGAAGAAGAAGAAGAGGAAGACGACGAAGAAGAATGAACAAGAAAGAAGGAAAGAATAATAACATACAAGAATATAGAAGAAGTAATAACAATAATAATAATAATAATAATTATTATTATTATTATTATTATTATTATTATTATTATTATAACGGTAATAATAATAACAATAATATAATAATAATAATAATAATAATAATAATAATAATAATAATAATAATAATAATAATAATAATAATAATAATATTTGTGTACGGTCATTAACTTGGAACCAATCACAGGACGTCCATCAGATCAGCTGTCAGTAACTGACCAATGAGAGTGAAGAAGAGAAGGAAAGCGCTGGACTCACTCTGAGAGACCCGGACGAGCTCGGCCACGGTGAAAACTCCAGGTGTGACGAAGCTGTCCTGGAATCCCAGGTGACCTGTGGAGGAGCAGAGGACACTGAGTCAGGACCAGGCAGAGCAGCAGGGAAGCTGGAAGCAGGAGATCCAGTCGCATCGGCTGACGGCTCTTCAGCTCAGGAGGAAAAACCTTCCTTTAGTTTCTTTCCACAGCACCAAACTAAAACTAATGTCACCTCAACGACCGTTAAAGGCACACAACACCCTGAATGACTGAATTCACTACAGTACAATCCAGAAACACAGTTTAGGACCATCAACAATGAAATGAAGCAGTCAGAAGATCGTGTAAGACGGTGAAATAATCTCATTATCTGTGGAACTTCATCCACAACAACTTTACTGGTTAACCAAATTAACTCTGTTAGTAGTTCTCCACAGGGCATTTCACTACCTGTGAAATATTTATTCAGTTTTTCACCCATGAGCTTTCTGTTAGAACTCTGGGACCTGTTCCTTACCCCCCCCCCTGTTTGTTTTAAAGTATCTCTATATTCTTTTCCTGGCTTTCTGTGGCACCGGTGGCCCTGCAGGTTTCTCTGTCTCTACTCTCTGATGCTGCAGAGCATTAAATCAGCTTTTCTTCATTGGACTTTATACCTGCTAAGGTGTTTAAAGAGGTTTTTATACCACTGGGCCGTGTGTTCTCTGTTTTATCAACAGCGTCCTGCTATGCAGATGACGTGATGAAGAGGACCGGTAGGCTCCGCCCACACCATATATCTTAACTCTTAGCTCCTCCCCTCTCTAAGAACGCCTCTGAGTCAGGCTAGCTAGCTGCTGGTGAGCGTGTCTGTCAGCTAAGCCCTCATTTAAAGTACTAGCGTCTGGCTTTTGTGGTTCTGGATGAGCACAACGCTATCGCGAGTGAAGCAGAGTCCATCAGGTGGAGCTGGAGCTCCATGGCCATGATCCAGACCTACCAGGTAATGTGCTTAGCTCAGCTTGGAGCCCAAACCCTGCCAGACAGCCCGCTGTTAGCACCTACAGTTTTGGTAAAAACCACGCTGTGTTACCGGTGCGCTGAACGCTGCGGTCAGACCTGAAGCCGCGGCGCCTGAGGGAGGCGACACCAGCAGCCCTCCCAGAAACAGGGACCTGCATCCTAACGGGTCTGGGAGTCTGGGTTTTAGTAGCCAGCTCCGTCAGAAGAGCTGACGGTCAGAAGGTGCTAACAAGCTAACGTCTCAGATCACAGAGCAAACAGGTTTCCTGCGGCCGCGCTCCGTTTCTATGAGACGCTCACTGCTGCTGGCCGGGTTAAAGCTTAAAGTGGCTGCTGACGACGTGGATCACAGAAACCTACGGATAACGGCTTGGTGAGGGCGTGGTCCTCAGGTGAGGGCGCGGTCCTCAGGTGAGGGTCGGCGGTCCTCGGGTGAGTTCAAGCGCTGATTTAACGTAGCTGGTCTAAGTTTCATTATCTGCACTTCACCAGCAGCCAAAACTTGACACTTCTGTTCTGCTTTGCTTTTATTTTCCTTTATTCTACTTTGTATTTCTTGCACTGCTGGAAAGTGCTTCGTCTCAGAGGCAGCTGCTGTAAAGCGCCGTACAAACGCAGTTTGATTGGTGGATTGATAATGAAGTCCAGATGCTTCCTGACTTTGCAGCGTTCCCTGACAGTTCCTGGTTGCTGAGACTTCCTACGCAGAATGAGAAACACGTTTTTCCTGCTCTCAAGGAAAAACGTGTTTCTCATTCTGCAGGACCGGAGAACCCAAACGGCAGCAGGCGGTTCTGGGTGAGGCCATGGGCCAGGTAATACGCTGATGTCAGCAGGAGCAGCCAATCAGCAGCCAGCATCTGCACCACATGTGCCGTCACAGCTGCAAAGATGGCTGCTTCATTCCGGCTGTGGGCAGAGGCTCAGACGCGTTCACAGCTTTACCGTCAATCACGATGGGTGGTGTCACCTGGGCCTAAAACAGGAGGGTGGTGTAGGTCCTGGTTCTGGTTCCTTACCTTTCTCACCACTGGGGGGAATTTCATTTATGTTCTGATTACAGCAAAGGCATGTATGGCTTATTTAAGCTCAAGTTGTTGCTGCTGATTAGAAGGTTTATTCTACATGGAAGTGGAAGATAAATGGACGTTGCAAAGGAAATAAATCACTCTTCTGATTATAGGAGAAAACGGACATTTGTGCTGTGAACTTTGATTGATACGCACATAAAGACAAAGACAGCTAACAAATATTTATCAGCCAGTAACGTCAAAGTAAAGGACTACAGGTCACATGTTTCCTCGCTGATAGAGCAGAAGTTCATCTGAAGAGCTTCTGGGAGCAGATCTTACAGACGGTTCTGCAGAACTGCCATCCATCAACAGCTGAGAGAACAGGAAGAGGAGCAGAGCCAGAACCAGGACCCGCAGTGAGGAAGAAAAAGCCTCGCTTTCCCCGGCAGCATAATCACTCTCAGCTGTGGCTGACGGCACGTAGCTGAACCCGGGTCAAGGTCCCACACACACACACACACACACACACACACACACACACACACACACACACACACACACACACACGCACACACACACACACACACACACACACACACACACACACACACACAACCAGGAGGAAATCCGTCACACGCACAGAGATCTGCTCAGGAATGTGGGATCAGAACGGCAAACATGTCTGTAGTAACATGGACGTATCTGCATTGTTATTCCAGCTTTTAACTTTTTGTTCTCTGTCATTTTCTCTTCATAGAAGGTACACCTGGTCTGGTGTTCTGTTAGCTGTGACATCATCAGGGGAGGCAGATCATCCTCTATTACCATCTAACATAGAAAGTACTCCTGGGTCAATGTGAGCTTCTGAGCTTTCTGTGTCTCTGCTCTGTCTTCTCTAACATAGAAAGTACTCCTGGGTCAATGTGAGCTTCTGAGCTTTCTGTGTCTCTGCTCTGTCTTCTCTAAGCCCCAGTGGGTGGAGGCAGATGAGCGTTCACACTGAGCCTGGTTCTGGTTCTGCTGGAGGTTCTCCTCCCTGTTAAAGGGGAGTTTTCCTCTCCACTGTCGCTTCATGCATGCTCAGTATGAGGGATTGCTGCAAAGCCATCAACAATGCAGACGACTGTCCACTGTGGCTCTACGCTCTTTCAGGAGGAGTGAATGCTGCTTGGAGAGACTTGATGCAACCTGCTGGGTTTCCTTAGAGAGGAAACTTTCTCACCAACCTGGAGGATCTGATGGAGGCTGACTTTGGAAAGAACCTTGATGAGATGATGGGATGTGAGAAAATAAATAAAACTGAACTGAATTACCATTTGTGTCTATAGTAACGTGTGTATACAGATTTCTTTGTGTCAGTAAGTAACTTCTCATCAGAGCAGACAAAAGTCGCATGTGGGGTTCCCCAAGGTTCCATCCTGGGAACCCTTCTGTTCTATATCTATACGCTCCCACTAGCTGAGATTATAACAAGTAATCAGATTATCTACCATCACTATGCAGAAGATGCTCAGCTCTACATCACCAGGTGAGTCTGAACCATCCATGCACTGAAAGGATGCTTAGAACAAATCAATGCATGGAGGCACCAAAACGTTCTCCAGCTGAACAGAAACAAAACTGAAGTAATTATCTTTGGACCTAAAGAGGAACGAACCAGAGTCAGCAGCTAGGAACCACTGATCAGGCCTGAAACCTGGGAGTAGTGATGGACTCACACCTGAACCTCCATCTGAAGACAAAGTGGACCTTCTAGAACCTGGAGAACATTTCCAGGATTAAAGGACTGATGTCTCAGCAGGATCTGGAGAAACTAATCCATGTTTATCTTTAGTAGATCTGATCACTGAGCACATGGACCCGGTTCTGAAGTCCTCACTAAGACTAAGAACGTAGAGAACATGGACCCGGTTCTGAAGTCCTCACTAAGACTAAGAACGTAGAGAACATGGACCCGGTTCTGAAGTCCTCACTAAGACTAAGAACGTAGAGAACATGGACCCGGTTCTGAAGTCCTCACTAAGACTAAGAACGTAGAGAACATGGACCCGGTTCTGAAGTCCTCACTAAGACTAAGAACGTAGAGAACATGGACCCGGTTCTGAAGTCCTCACTAAGACTAAGAACGTAGAGAACATGGACCCGGTTCTGAAGTCCTCACTAAGACTAAGAACGTAGAGAACATGGACCCGGTTCTGAAGTCCTCACTAAGACTAAGAACGTAGAGAACATGGACCCGGTTCTGAAGTCCTCACTAAGACTAAGAACGTAGAGAACATGGACCCGGTTCTGAAGTCCTCACTAAGACTAAGAACGTAGAGAACATGAACCCGGTTCTGAAGTCCTCACTAAGACTAAGAACGTAGAGAACATGGACCCGGTTCTGAAGTCCTTCCACTAAGACTAAGAACGTAGAGAACATGGACCCGGTTCTGAAGTCCTCACTAAGACTAAGAACGTAGAGAACATGGACCCAGTTCTGAAGTCCTCACTGAGACTAAGAACGTAGAGAACATGGACCCGGTTCTGAAGTCCTCACTAAGACTAAGAACGTAGAGAACATGGACCCGGTTCTGAAGTCCTCACTAAGACTAAGAACGTAGAGAACATGGACCCGGTTCTGAAGTCCTCACTAAGACTAAGAACGTAGAGAACATGGACCCGGTTCTGAAGTCCTTCCACTAAAACTAAGAACGTAGAGAACATGGACCCGGTTCTGAAGTCCTCACTAAGACTAAGAACGTAGAGAACATGGACCCAGTTCTGAAGTCCTCACTAAGACTAAGAACGTAGAGAACATGGACCCAGTTCTGAAGTCCTCACTAAGACTAAGAACGTAGAGAACATGGACCCGGTTCTGAAGTCCTTCCACTAAAACTAAGAACGTAGAGAACATGGACCCGGTTCTGAAGTCCTCACTAAGACTAAGAACGTAGAGAACATGGACCCAGTTCTGAAGTCCTCACTAAGACTAAGAACGTAGAGAACATGGACCCAGTTCTGAAGTCCTCACTAAGACTAAGAACGTAGAGAACATGGACCCGGTTCTGAAGTCCTTCCACTAAGACTAAGAACGTAGAGAACATGGACCCGGTTCTGAAGTCCTCACTAAGACTAAGAACGTAGAGAACATGGACCCGGTTCTGAAGTCCTCACTAAGACTAAGAACGTAGAGAACCTGGACCCGGTTCTGAAGTCCTCACTAAGACTAAGAACGTAGAGAACATGGACCCGGTTCTGAAGTCCTTCCACTAAGACTAAGAACGTAGAGAACATGCAGGTAAACTGGATCTAGCAACACGTGTCTATAGCAGCGTGCTGATGTGGCGTGACTCACCGTTCTCTGGCTGCTCCTTGATGTCTGATTCGCTGGCCTGATTGGGGCTTTCTGATTGGCTGGTTTCTGGAGGGAAACAGAAAGAGACAAGAGGAGCTGTGAGACAAACAGCAGCCGGATGGTTTCAGTTCTCTGACCAGCAGCAGTAGAACCAACAACCTGGTTCTGCTCTCATCTTCAGCAGCAGGACCAGAACCTGATCCAGAACCAAGGCCACAGACTATCTGCTGACCAACTGTGGAAATAATGAAGGTTCCATCTTGGTTACTGTTCTTTTTACCCTTTTTATTAAAGCTCCTCTTTATGCCGATGATGGTATGATTTAGCCCGTAAAGCCCGACTTAATCCGGCTCTAGACTGTTCTCCATCTGTTACAGACGCTCGTTCTCTGAGCTTCACAGCATTTAGTCCTTAGAAGGAGATGAAAATAGATAAAGTCTCCTCTGACAAAGAGTATAGTGGTTGGTAAATGGCGTTTACCGCACCCAGAATGCATCAGTGGTTCCCCCCCTGACGGTGGTGAGCTCTGCTGGCAGCCACAGCTGCCCTGGCCCAGACTGACGGAGGAGGCCACAGTTCAGACCCTCTGACCACCGCCTGCAGCGGTCAGAGCGGGGGATTGAACCGGCAACCTGCCAGTTTCAGGACGAACCCCCATCTCCTGTTACTGGTTGGCGACAGGCTGTCCATGTGGAAATTCTGTTGAAAAAACTTGAAGCCCAATAAGTGAAACTCTTCCTGAATGAGTCGACCTGGTCTGCATGACGCAGC
Source organism: Fundulus heteroclitus (assembly GCF_011125445.2). Classification (NCBI taxonomy): domain Eukaryota; kingdom Metazoa; phylum Chordata; class Actinopteri; order Cyprinodontiformes; family Fundulidae; genus Fundulus; species Fundulus heteroclitus. Next base: position 2,378,061 of record NW_023396879.1, read on the forward strand.
TTCCTCTGCTCTTCCTCTGCTCTTCCTCAGCTTCCTCTGCTCTTCCTCAGCTTCCTCTGCTCTTCCTCAGCTTCCTCTGCTCTTCCTCACAACACCTGATGATCGGACCGAAATGTATTCAGATTAAAAACCAAGAACATTTGGATTGAACCGTTTAGACACAATCAGCTGAAACGTGCAGCAGAGCCGTCAGTCAGAAGGTCAGACCCATAAGATTTAATGTCGCTACCAGAAGCCAGTGGCTGACAGGGAGGTCCAGCTTAGTGCATCATTCACACCCTTTTATTTCTAGAGCACGTTCAAAGCAACACAGAAGCTGACCAGAGAGCTGCACAAAGAACAAATACATAAAATATATGCAGAAAACTCACTATGATGTAAACAAACAGAAAACAAAACTACAAGTACAACTGAAACACAGAAAAAACTCCCTCTGGGTTAAAGGCAAAGAAAAAAGTGTTTTCAGACGATGGAGCCTCACCAGGCTGGGTCTCCTCTGCACTTCTAGAGACTTTGGGTCAGATAAAGCTCCTGGTAGCGGATCTAAGAACACACACAGGTATGTAAGGATGGAGCGGCTCAGATAAACAGGAAGGGCCCATCTGGTTCTTAAAAGCAGATAAAGGAATTTAAAACGGATTCTAAACTTAACAAGCAGCCAGTGGAGGGATGCTATGACTGGAGTTATCATCCAGTGCAGAACCAGAACCAGAACCAGAACCAGAACCACGCAGTCAACAGGAGGCTTGGATTAAAGTCCCACAGCTGGAACCCAGCGCTCCACACTTTAACCCTCTGATCCAAACCCCTCCATGAAGCGAGTCCATTTCTGAACCCGGGTTCTGACCGGCGTACCGGGTGACCAGAGTGGACCGTCCCACTACAGGAGATCTGTTCCAGTGTGTTCTCAGCAGAACCGAAACAGCTGAGAAGTTCTGCAGGAGCCTCTGGACCGCACACTGGCAGCTTCATCAGCAGAACCACAGCCGACCCGCTTGTTCAGTGGGAAAGAATCACTGACCCACACCTGAACCATTCCAGGAACTGAGTCTGAAGAAGATTCAGCGGTTCCTTTCTGAGTCTGAAGAAGATTCAGCGGTTCCTTTCTGAGTCTGAAGATGATTCAGCGGTTCCTTTCTGAGTCTGAAAAAGAATCAGCGGTTCCTTTCTGAGTCTGAAGAAGATTCAGTGGTTCCTTTCTGAGTCTGAGAAGAATCAGCGGTTCCTTTCTGAGTCTGAAGAAGATTCAGCGGTTCCTTTCTGAGTCTGAAGAAGATTCAGCGGTTCCTTTCTGAGTCTGAAGAAGATTCAGCGTTTCCTTTCTGAGTCTGAAGAAGATTCAGCGGTTCCTTTCTGAGTCTGAAGAAGAATCAGCGGTTCCTTTCTGAGTCTGAAGAAGATTCAGCGGTTCCTTTCTGAGTCTGAAGAAGAATCAGCGGTTCCTTTCTGAGTCTGAAGAAGAATCAGCGGTTCCTTTCTGAGTCTGAAGAAGAATCAGCGGTTCCTTTCTGAGTCTGAAGAAGATTCAGCGGTTCCTTTCTGAGTCTGAAGAAGATTCAGCGGTTCCTTTCTGAGTCTGAAGAAGATTCAACGGTTCCTTTCTGAGTCTGAAGAAGAATCAGCGGTTCCTTTCTGAGTCTGAAGAAGAACCAGCGGTTCCTTTCTGAGTCTGAAGAAGATTCAGCGGTTCCTTTCTGAGTCTGAAGAAGATTCAGTGGTTCCTTTCTGAGTCTGAGAAGAATCAGCGGTTCCTTTCTGAGTCTGAAGAAGATTCAGCGGTTCCTTTCTGAGTCTGAAGAAGATTCAGCGGTTCCTTTCTGAGTCTGAGAAGATTCAGCGGTTCCTTTCTGAGTCTGAAGAAGATTCAGCGGTTCCTTTCTGAGTCTGAAGAAGATTCAGTGGTTCCTTTCTGAGTCTGAAGAAGATTCAGTGGTTCCTTTCTGAGTCTGAAGAAGATTCAGCGGTTCCTTTCTGAGTCTGAAGAAGATTCAGCGGTTCCTTTCTGAGTCTGAAGAAGATTCAGCGGTTCCTTTCTGAGTCTGAAGAAGATTCAGTGGTTCCTTTCTGAGTCTGAAGAAGATTCAGCAGTTCCTTTCTGAGTCTGAAGAAGATTCAGTGGTTCCTTTCTGAGTCTGAAGAAGATTCAGCGGTTCCTTTCTGAGTCTGAAGAAGATTCAGCGGTTCCTTTCTGAGTCTGAAGAAGATTCAGTGGTTCCTTTCTGAGTCTGAAGAAGATTCAGCAGTTCCTTTCTGAGTCTGAAGAAGATTCAGTGGTTCCTTTCTGAGTCTGAAGGAGAATCAGCGGTTCCTTTCTGAGTCTGAAGAAGATTCAGCGGTTCTTTCTGAGTCTGAAGAAGATTCAGCGGTTCCTTTCTGAGTCTGAAGAAGAATCAGCGGTTCTTATTTGTCCATGAAGAGGAACCAGGAAGAGGATTTCTGCAGAGAAAAGTTTCAGGGCAGAACATGCAGGATAAATCAGCTCTGCTTGCAGCGAGCAGCTCCGCTCCTGAAAATGATTTAACAGCGCGGCATCGATCGGCTGTGCTGCAGATAAAATACTGGAGGAGAAAGAAATATTAGCCCTGGTGCTCCTGCAGCTGTGACTCGGGGGGGCTGAGGGCTGCAGGGGGGGGGGGTCTCTGGTTCCCACAGACCAGGAGGAACTGGCCTGCTCCCTACTTTTAATGTCCCTAATCCTGTAATTACAGAGGATCACCACCAGGCTGCGTGCTTTGTTTAAACTCCCAGCTCTGCCCCCCCCTCCCCCCCCCAGCAGGGACAAAGTGCAGCATTTATCAGCCTTGTTTTGCATGCCGCTCACCGTGTCATCCTGCTTCAGCAGCTTAAAACAAAGAGCATCAGCCGGAAACCAAGGCAACGGGGGGGGGGGGGGGATGGGTGCTGGGGGCATTTTCACACCCCCCCCCCCCCCCCCCCCCACCCACTCCACACACACACTCTCCTCATTCATCAGTCAGCAGGTTAATTAAATATGCTAATAAGGCGTGGGAGCAGACCGGACTGTCTGCCTACACCACCCAACCAGCGGGGGGGTCTGGGGAGGGGGTGGGGTTGTGGGGGGGGGGGGTTCTTGGTGTTTCCAACACAGACCCTCAACCATCTGCAGACATGGCATCACGTGTCCATTCCACCAATTAACCAGGAAAACCAGCGGAACAGGCAGAATTAATCAGTGTTTAATCCCTTTCCTGAAGTCTGCACAGCTCAGGCCCAGATGGATCAGAGCAGAACCTCAGGAACCCTGATCAGGAACCCTGATCTGACTGAGACGACCCATGACATGTGGTTTTGCTTCAATTATAGCTTTAAATTCTCTTCCACCTGTAAGCCGGGGACCAGACCAGCTTCTGTTGGATGAGGGGAAAGTTGCTGATGGAGCCCAGCTGTGAAAGCTCAGCAGGTCTCAGTTTGTGATGCTGATCTTCATGAGGAGAAGAACCAGAAACAAACTGAGGAACTCATCTGAAGTGGTCAGAAACACCAACCACGTTCTGGTTCTGGCACAATTAAGGATCATCTCATCCTGCCAGACCGTTCCCGGTGCTGAAAAGGCTGTTCAGAACCTGGAAGGTTCTCCATGTCTGAGGAGAACCATTAAACCAGCACCGGGAAAATGCCTCAGGCGCTCGTCTCTGATTGGCTGCCCTCTCAGCCCTGCAGACAAACCAACTAATCACAGAGGAGGTTCACTAAATTATTCAAATTTTAATTCAATTCAATTGTATTTATATAGCTCCAGTTCACAACACAGATCCTCCAAGTTTCCTCTCTAAGGAAACCCAGCAGGTTGCATCAAGTCTCTCCAAGCAGCATTCACTCCTCCTGAAAGAGAGAGAGAAATAGACCCTGATGTCCTCCAGCAGCCTAAGCCTATAGCAGCATAACTATAGAGATAGCTCAGGGTAACATGAGCCACTCTGACTAGAAGCTTTGTCACAAAGGAAAGTTTTAAGCCTAGTCTTAAAAGTAGACGGGGTGTCTGCCTCACGGACCAAAACTGGGAGTTGGTTCCACAGGAGAGGAGCCTGATAGCTAAAGGATCTGCCTCCCATTCTACTTTTAGAGACTCTAGGAACCACCAGCAGACCTGCAGTCTGAGAGTGAAGTGCTCTGTTAGGAACATACGGGGTAATCAGAGCTCTGATATATGATGGAGTTTGATTATTAAGGGCTTTATACGTTAGAAGGAGAATTTTAAATTCTATTCTTGATTTAACAGGAAGCCAATGAAGGGAAGCTAAAATTGGAGAAATATGATTTCTCTTGTGAGAGAAAGCTTTTCTCCCAGTCTGGTGTTCCTGTTCCATCGCTGAAAAACTCTCATTCAAAGAAACTTTGAAGAACCTTACAGAACTTCATCCATCTGAGTGTTTTACCTTTTATCAATCCAGACGTTTTCCTGAAACAAGTCCAACGTGTGGCGCATGCACTAAGCCTGGAGAAAAGGTTCTGGTTCTCCAGCAGGAGCAGGTTCTGGTTCTCCAGCAGGAGCAGGTTCTGGTTCTCCAGCAGGAGCAGGTTCTGGTTCTCCAGCAGGAACAGGTTCTGGTTCTCCAGCCTGTGTTTTTCTGTTTCCTGGCAGGCCTGCAGGCCTAACCGTCTCACCGTCTGACCGCTAAGCTACGCTATGCTTACTGCCTCCATTTCAGCGCTATCAGCAGCCGCCATTTTGCCCCCCCCCCTCAGACAGTTGCAGAGTGAGCGTTTCAATCCGTTCATTACATTTAAACAGAAAAGAGGGAAACAGACGAAGCTTTGTGTCCGGCAGACGCTGCTGCCAACGAGACGCTTCGTCCCTGCAGCCGACATCTTTGTTGGACCGGCGAGCCGCCGCCGCTGCCAAGGAGCCGCTGCCAACGGCAACGCACACACACACAATAACACACAATAACACACACACGCACACACACACAATAACACACACACACACACAATAACACACACACAATAACACACAATAACACACACACACACACACACAATAACACACAATAACACACACACACTGATATCTTCATGTTTTCAGTCTCACACACCAACGTTTTCTGTCACACAGTAACACCAGGGACCTGCTCCGCCCCTTTGTGTTTGGGAGGGGGGGGGGGGGGAGTTGGGGGGGGGGGGGGGGTCTGGCAGCCATGTTAAAGCTTTGGCAACCATTTTGGAGCCGCTGTTTGTTTTCTTGAAGCCACTCGGCGGTTTCTGCCACAACAAAGGAGCTCCCGCCTTCGCTGGCTGCACACGTTCTGTTGGCCGACACGTTCTCCAGACCCTCCAGAGCAGAACAGTGAACAGTGAAAGACCTCCCAGTTTACTCCCAGATTACTGTAGCTTCTGTAAGCTGGGACGTGGCTGACCTCTGACCTTTGCATGACGGACATGGCCCAACTGACTGTTAGCATATTATTTGTATTATTATTTGTTTTCATCAGCAGAGAACCTTTTTATCTGGAGGCTCACCCTGGGCTCACCAGCTGGACTCCATCAGAACCACCAGGCTCTGGTTCTGAAGCGGTTCCACCGTTGATTCTGATGGGTCAGAACCGAAGGGACTCACAGGAATGCCCAGAAGGTGTTAAAAGCCCGGTGTTGAGGATGAAAACATGAGATCAGGATAAATCAGGATAAATATTCTTCCAGGGTTCTACCCAGACAGAATCAAAGCGACCCGATGCTGAAGATACGTCTACCTGACATCAACTGTCCAGAACCACAGAGTCTTCCTTCATTGTTCATCAAAGCTTCAGAACAAAACCAAAGATATAATCAGTCAAGTTTCATCAGGTCAGAAGTTTGAAATCATTAAGTTAGAAGAGCCCAAAAACTGGGCTTCAACAGACTCCAACTCCCATAATGCCTTGTGTCATATGTCATCATTCTGTGAATCAATGAGCCGATGAGTTATTGATGACATTTAAAAAGACTCAAATATAAAAGTTTCATCTTCCATGTTGTGACCTTGACTTCTTCTCCCCTCAGGTGGTTCCTCCTGTTGTTCCTCCCTCCATCATCCTCCTCTTCCTCTCTTTCACTCGCTCTCTCTCTCATCTGCAGTCTGATCAATGCTGATAAATTATTGATCACTGAGAGATGCTGAATATCGAGAACAGACCAGCAGCCAATCAGATCGCAGTTCTCACTGTTTCCTTAAAGATCTGCATGGATGATGGAGGGATGGAAGGATGATGGAGGGATGATGGATGGAGGGATGAGGGATGATGGAGGGATGGATGAAGGGAGGATGGAGGGATGATGGATGGAGGAATGGAAGGATGATGGAGGGATGAGGGATGATGGAGGGATGATGGATGGAGGGATGAGGGATGATGGAGGGATGGATGAAGGGAGGATGGAGGGATGATGGATGGAGGGATGGAAGGATGATGGATGGAGGGATGGATGGATGATGGATGGATGTGACAGAAATTTTGCTTTTCGTCTCTTTTCGTCTCTTTTCGTCTCTTTTCGTCTCTTTTCGTCTCTTTTCCCCCTGACCCTGACCGGACTCCAGCATCCAGAATCAGTTTATGTCACCATGTCACCATGACAACATCGTGGTGAGAGATTTACACACACACTCAACTCAGAAGCCACGTGGCCATGTGATCGCTGCCAGCCAATGAGCAGCAGTGGTGACGGGTCTGATTTAAATGGACCAGACGGAAGCTGCAGAACTGCTTTTAATTATGCAATCAATAAAAACAGGTTTTAGTTCAACAGATCCAGGTCAGAAGTAGCAAAATGAAGGAGACACCAGCAGATTCAGGATCTGCACGACATCCACGACATTTCTAAACTCCTGCTGGTCAAGCTGATCCACGCCGACACTGATCCATCGTGTCAGCGTCATTCTTGGCTCTGTGGTCGCGTGTTGCTGCAGGTTCTACTCTGGAAATCTGAAGGTTTAGTGAGGTGTTTCAGATTTAGAAACAGTTTAGAACATGTGGGCGGAGCCTAGCTAACTGCGCTGTCATTGGGCGGCCTGCAGCTGCAGGGCCATGTGGGCGGAGCCTAGCTAACCGCGCTGTCATTGGGCGGCCTGCAGCTGCAGGGCCATGTGGGCGGAGCCTGGCTAACTGCGCTGTCATTGGGCGGCCTGCAGCTGCAGAGCCATGTGGGCGGAGCCTGGCTAACTGCGCTGTCATTGGGCGGCCTGCAGCTACAGAGCCATGTGGGCGGAGCCTGGCTAACTGCGCTGTCATTGGGCGGCCTGCAGACCTTCTGGTTTCTCTGGTGTTACTGAGGTCAACCTTCAGGCCTGTGGAGACACCAGACCTGAGGAACATCAGATTTAACTCTAGTCATCTGAAGGCGAAGCGTCCAGTTCACATCCAGAATAACAGAACCAGAACCGCCCCATCACACAGAAACAGTTACATACATTAAAGATCCTTTCTGGGCCATGAGGCCGTCCAGACCTGAAGTAGACCTGATCTACATCATGTTCAGTCTGGGGGGGGTTCTGTCTCAGAGGAGGTTCAGGAGGAGCAGGGGGGGGGCAGCTGATGTCTCAACACCTGGATCGTTGCCTTGTTTCTTTATTTCTTCTACTTTCAGGGCCGGATAAATCCAGACCATCTCCATAAAGAGAACTTGACCTACAGAACCGGACTCCGGGGTTCCCTGCTACAGTAAACCCCCTTTGATCCAGGAGGAGTCTCCTCCTGATGCCCCTCCTTCTGGAGACCTCCCCCCATCACGCTCCGGCCTCCCTCCTTTGGATGACTGCCTCTGGTCTCCTTCCAGAGGAAGACTCTCACAGAAACCAGCAGCAGCTTCTCCACAGCTTTCAGCTGAGATCATCGAACACCTCAAAATGCAACAAGACGACAAAAACATGCAGGAAAGCCCAGAAGCACCTCCTCCTCCTCCTCCTCCTCCTCCTCCTCCTCCTCCTCCTCCTCCTCCTGAAACAAACAAGACGGGAATCGCATTGAGGCGCAGAAAGTGGAACCACATCAAAGGAGGAGCTAATCCTTTCTGGATGCAGCGTCCTCTTTACTATTATTAGAGCTGCCAGCAGGAGAGACGCGCTGGTCGGGTTTGTCTCTGATTAACCGTCCCTCAGGTCCCGCCCTGAGATGACCTCACGCTCACACCTGCACCAGGTGAAGCTCCTGCTGCAGGTTCAGGGAGGCGGACCCAACAGCTGGACCTGCTGGAGTCTGAGCACTGAACACGGGACGACCCGCGGAGCTGCACATCTGTCTGAGTTTGACTGACGCTGAGGACTGAGAAAGAAATCAGCTTTGATTCCAGCGTGTCCCCCAACATGTCCAACGTGTCCAATACGTCCAACACGTTAACACGTCCAACACATCAACGTGTCCAACATGTCCAACACGTCTGACATGTCCAACATGTCTGACATGTCCAACATGTCCAACATGTCCAACACATCAACGTGTCCAACGTGTCCCACACGTCCAACATGTCCAACATGTCCAACATGTCCAACACCTTAACACGTCCAACGTGTCCAACGTGTCCAACACATCAACATGTCCAACGTGTCCATCACGTCCAACACATCAACATGTCCAACGTGTCCCCCAACAGTTCCAACATGTCCCACACGTCCAGCGTGTCCCCCAACGTGTCCGACACATCTGACATGTCCAACACGTCCAACACGTCCAACACGTCCAACACGTCCAACACGTCCAACACGTGGTCCCAGCGCCGCGCCACAGCTGTCTTCTAAAGCCGAGTTTCAGACAATCGGAATGGATCGCTCCTTCACTCCTCACTGAGGCATGCTGGGAAGGAAGGAGGAAGAGGAAGGAGGGGTGAGGAGGGGGGAGACAGGGAATGGAATGCGGCCTTCAGGATCTGTGAGTGGAACGGCAGCGAGGAGGACAGGTCAGAGGTCAGAGTGTGTGGGCGGGGCGGAGCCTGAAAGCTGAACGCATACACAGTCAAATCACGGCTGATGCGATGAAGAAGAGTTTCTCCGCTCTGCAGCCGAGCAGGATGAAGATGAGCCTGCGCCGCTTTAATAAAGTCTCAGGAAAAGCAAACGAGCGAGGAAGACGGGGAGGAAGACAATGCCGATGAAGACGAGGAGGTCGGAGAGCGCGAGTCCAATCCCATCCTGCAGAAAATCAATGGTAATGGCTTTGCAGCAGCAGAAGCTTCAGCTGGAATTAGGAGCAGAAAAAGACGATTGGAGCCGACCAGCAGCACACAAACCACGGCCGCATCACCCACTCCCACTGAACACCCACCCAGCCAGCCTCGTCCACCCAGGACGGCTTTCAGCTGATCACACGGGGGGGGGGGGGGGGTGAGGGGGAAAGACGAAGGACTGTATGACAGCGAAGGGAAGAACCGGATTATCAGGGACGGTTCTGGAAGAATGACGAAAAGAATCTGTTCAGAAACAGATCTAGGATCGTCTGAGAGTTCAGAAAGAACCCGGAATGGTTCATTAAGGTTCTGGAACAGTTCACTAAGGTTCTGGAACAGTTCACTGAAGTGTGGAACGATTCACTAAGGTTCTGGAATGGTTCACTAAGGTTCTGGAACAGTTCAATAAGGTTCTGGAATGGTTCACTTAAGTTCTGGAACGGTTCACTAAGGTTCTGGAATGGTTCACTAAGGTTCTGGAACGGTTCACTTAAGTTCTGGAATGGTTCACTAAGGTTCTGGAATGGTTCACTAAGGTTCTGGAACAGTTCAATAAGGTTGTGGAACAGTTCAATAAGGTTCTGGAACGGTTCACTAAGGTTCTGGAATGGTTCACTAAGGTTCTGGAACGGTTCACTAAGGTTCTGGAATGGTTCATGAACAATCTGGAACGGTTCACTAAGGTTGTTGAATAGTTCACTAAGGTTCTGGAACAGTTCACTAAGGGTGTGGAACAGTTCACTAAAGTTGTGGAACGGTTCACTAAGGTTGTGGAACAGTTCACTAAGGTTCTGGAACGGTTCACTAAGGTTGTGGAACAGTTCACTAAAGTTGTGGAACGGTTCAAGGTGATGCTGCAGGTCTAGAAGAGGCAGGAATGCCTCAGAAAGAACCGTTCAGGAACAGAGACGTTAAATCAAACTGAGAGAACATGAGGGAAGTTCTAGTAGAGAACGGCGTCCAGCGTGGTCACTAGAGGGGCGGCGCTAATATTTACTGATCGGCCAAAGCAGAGAGCGGCAGACATGCAGACATCAGAAGTAGTTAAAAACAAACGTCACCAGCCTGGAAACCAAACCATTGATTGTGGTGGAGTGCGTAGATCTGAGTGTCAGTGAACGCATCACAAGCTGGGCTCCTCTGAGGCGAAGCAGAACCAGAACCAGAACCACAGCCCCTCCATCAGCGGCGCGCTAACGACCCGCAGGAGCACGGCACCGCCGTCTGCTCCAGGTGTGCATGTTTAATGCCGACAGCTGAGCACATGAGATATTTATGGATTGTAGGTGCAGGAGGGGGGGGGGGGGCAGGCAGGTAGCGGGGTCCCATCTGCAGCAGCATCTGTACAGCCGCAGGGGCCCCGGGGCCCGCCTGTTAGCAGCAGCAGAACCGAAGGGAAACCTTTAAAATCTGCCAGAAACAGGAAGAAGCAGCTCTGCCTTGTTAAAACGGGCCGAGTCCATCAGAACCAGGAGGTCTGTGGAGGTCTTCTCCAGAGGAACCTCCCAGACGTTCTCCTCTGAGGAGCCTGAGAACCCCTGGAACCCAAAGAATGGGGCTGAGAACCCCCTCATTCAGGCCCAGGCTGTCAGAACCAGAACCTCCTGGGTTCTTCCTCCCAGCTGATTTCACTCCTCCAGTGTTCAACTGTGCTGATCCTCTGTCATCAGGGCCCGAGTCATCAGAACCAGAACCTCCTCTGAGCTCCACCTGATTCACTCGTTAGGACTAAACGACCCTAACGAGCTTCCAGATTTAATCAACCAGCCAATCAGAGCAGCTCTGAGCTGCAGACCTGGAGCGGCTCGGTTCTCTGGAGCCTTTAAAGTTCTGCCCAACATTTTTATTGCAAACACAAACAGGTTCTGATGGTAAACGGCTAAAAAACTGCAGAAATAATAGCTAGATAGATATAGAATAGAATAGAATAGAATAATTACAATAAACAGAACCCAGAAAAGGTTGAACTGGCCCGGTTCTGCTCTCTGGTGGGTCAGAATAAATAAATGTTCTTCAGATCAGACCAAAGTGAACCGAGGTTCTGCTGCTGCAGCACCGGACCAAAGCAGTCTGAGTCCAAACATCTGCTCGGTTCTGGTTGTGATCCGGGCCAGCAGCAGGTCCAGCCCACGCTCAGCAGCAGCAGCATTGATAAAGCAGGCAGGGAGCAGTCAGAGGAGTAATCTGCTGCATCATGAGATCAGAGGCTGGGGGGGGGGGGGGGGGGGGGGGGCTGATTATTATTCCTGCAGCGGTGACTCAGCCCATCTTAGTAATGGAGAGCCCCGGCCACCTAAAGATGGAAACAGCCATTTCTCACCCCCCAGCACACACATTTTAGATATAAATTATCCTCGGCACTTACAGGCTGTGTGTGTGTGTGTGTGTGTGTGTGGGGGGGGGGGTATGGGGGGGGGGGTGTGTGGGGGGGGGACGCTGCAAGGTCACTCTGAAACGTTCCAGACGGCCCAGACTCAGCCAGGAGGAGTTTCCTGAGAAAAGACCGCCTGAAGGTCCGCTGGAGAAAGTTTAGCCGGATTGTGACGAAGCTTTAACGGGAAGCCCAGAACGCCTGCAGAACTTTTTAATGGACCCAAACACGAGGATCCCAGAACCACGGTTCTGCTGTCCAGGCTTCATGTTCATGTTCTCACAGCTGGTTTTATTTTAGTAATTAACTTAACCATCCTTTGGTGCTCGTTAAGATCAAATCTGAACCTGGGACAGCACGACTGTTCCACATTTTTCATTTTCTAAATGGAAACAACCTTATTTTGCCAGAACCAGGTCCTGCATCAGAGTTCTCCTCGGTTCTCCTTCAACCAACCTCTGACTTTGTGAAGCAAAGTTCTGAGGTCTTCTCTTTGTTCCTCCTGAAGCTAAATCAGCTAAATCCAGTTCCTCGTCCATGTCAGCCGAGGGAAGCGGCAGAAGGTTCTCCTTGAATAGAACCTTCTGCTGAAAGCCTCACCTGACACACACACAGGTGAGATCAGGGCAGAAGGATCTGAGGTCAGGTCCATCTGAGGGAGAACCCTGCAGGCGGGCGCCTTGGCACCCTGGGTACCAGATTCAATCCAACATCACCGCTGAATAACTCATGGATTTTCCTCCAGGTTCCTCCAGGTTCCTCCAGGTTCCTCCTGGTTCCTCTGCCGACTGAAACAGGAGGAGAACCTCCTCTGGTCGTCTCATGGATGAGGACCCAGACTGGAAGGAAGAACTGGGGTTTGATTGAAGGAGTCAGCTGATCCAAACACAAAGATCTCAGCCTGAATTGAGTTCAGATGGACAGTCTGGCATCAACTGAGGCTGGAGACGGGTTAGGTCAGAGAAACGGAGACGGCAGCAGGACGTTAGACTGCCACCTAGTGGTAGCCCACTGCTGGAACAGTTCTCTGGGTGGTACAATGATGAGTAACGAGGATTATCATTATTATCTGCATAGAACTGAAAGAACGTGTTTTTAAATGATGGGTCCTAAAAGGTAACAGGACTGAGTAGCGATCCCTGGGGAACGCCACATGGAAGTGGAGCTGTAACAACAACTCCTGAACCTCTGCAGGGAACCAGAGGCTCTGGTTCCACGTCGTTCTGCAATCAGAAAATTATCAGATCTTCATAATCTTATCATTCCGGTTTTCTTTAACATGAAAACAAAATGTTCTTAATGACATGAAAACTCATAAGCAAATGTAAAAGAACACAGACCAGTGGACAGAAAAGTTCCAAATCATCCAGTTTGACTCCTCTGATAACCAGCAGGGGGCGCTGAAGGCGTCCCGCTACAGGAAGACGGAGGCTACCTGTGACCAGAAGCAGGTTAATCTCTGAGCACCGTTCTGTTTTTAGTTTGATTCAGAACCATTTTAGACCAGAAAGGCAGGGAAGCCATTCTTCCAGGAAAACGCTGCTCATCCTGCTCCGACTCAGTTAGGACGGAGAATCAGAGTAATCAGGTTAAACTGTGATGGCAGAGGATCAGCGTGTAAGCAGGTTATGTCCTGCGCTGGTTGGGAAACAACAAGTCTAGCAGCAGTCCAGCAGAACCGACCTTTGGATCAGGTTTGATGGGTTCTCCTAATTATAGTCAGCGGTGAGGGTGGAATGTAGATCATCTGGTGAAGTTCAAGCTTCACTGGTCCAGCATCTTCATGGCTGTAGACACAGCTTCACCCCACCTTCAAACATGACCCACAGTCATTCCCAGCCTGAAGGTGGCGCCACCTCCACTTGTCTGGGGTGTTCTTCTTCCTGGCTGCATCTGAGCAAAGGTTCTGATGCTGTGGGCTGAGTGGACCGTGAAGTTCTCTGTACACCAACGTGTTCTAACGGCTTCATAAACAGAACAATGGTCCCAAACACAGGTACTGATCTACGAAAGATTGACTGAAAAAGAAAATAATTAAGGTTCTGCACTGGCCTAGTCAAAGTCCAGACCTCAGTTTAATGAATTGTGCTGAGGGAGCTGCTCAGAAGCCTCCGTGACTGAAGCAATGATGCAAAGAAGACGATGTGAGACGCTGAGAGTCAGATAGAAACGATTCAGTCAGTCAGATAGAAACGATTCAGTTAGAGTCAGATAGAAACGATTCAGTCAGAGTCAGATAGAAACGATTCAGTCAGACTCAGATAGAAACGATTCAGTTAGAGTCAGATAGAAACAATTCATTCAGAGTCAGATAGAAACGATTCAGTCAGTCAGTTAGAAACGATTCAACCAGAGTCAGATAGAAACGATTCAGTCAGTCAGATAGAAACGATTCAGTTTGAGTCAGATAGAAACGATTCAGTTAGAGTCAGATAGAAACGATTCAGTCAGAGAGTCAGATAGAAACGATTCAGTCAGAGACTCAGATAGAAACGATTCATTCAGAGACTCAGATAGAAACGATTTACTCAGAGAGTCAGATAGAAACGATTCAGTTAGAGTCAGATAGAAACGATTCATTCAGAGTCAGATAGAAACGATTCAGTTAGAGTCAGATAGAAACGATTCAGTCAGTCAGATAGAAACGATTCAGTTAGAGTCAGATAGAAACGATTCAGTCAGAGTCAGATAGAAACGATTCAGTCAGAGTCAGATAGAAACGATTCAGTCAGACTCAGATAGAAACGATTCAGTTAGAGTCAGATAGAAACAATTCATTCAGAGTCAGATAGAAACGATTCAGTCAGAGTCAGATAGAAACGATTCAGTTAGAGTCAGATAGAAACGATTCAGTCAGAGTCAGATAGAAACGATTCAGTCAGTCAGATAGAAACGATTCAGTTAGAGTCAGATAGAAACGATTCAGTTAGAGTCAGATAGAAACGATTCAGTCAGAGAGTCAGATAGAAACAATTCAGTCAGAGACTCAGATAGAAACGATTCATTCAGAGACTCAGATAGAAACGATTTACTCAGAGAGTCAGATAGAAACGATTCAGTTAGAGTCAGATAGAAACGATTCATTCAGAGTCAGATAGAAACGATTCAGTTAGAGTCAGATAGAAACGATTCAGTCAGTCAGATAGAAACGATTCAGTTAGAGTCAGATAGAAACGATTCAGTCAGAGTCAGATAGAAACGATTCAGTCAGTCAGATAGAAACGATTCAGTTAGAGTCAGATAGAAACGATTCAGTCAGAGTCAGATAGAAACGATTCAGTCAGAGTCAGATAGAAACGATTCAGTCAGATAGAAACGATTCAGTTAGAGTCAGATAGAAACGATTCAGTCAGAGTCAGATAGAAACGATTCAGTTAGAGTCAGATAGAAACGATTCAGTCAGAGTCAGATAGAAACGATTCATTCAGAGTCAGATAGAAACGATTCAGTCAGAGACTCAGATAGAAACGATTCAGTCAGAGACTCAGATAGAAACGATTCACTCAGAGAGTCAGATAGAAACGATTCAGTTAGAGTCAGATAGAAACGATTCATTCAGAGTCAGATAGAAACGATTCAGTCAGAGACTCAGATAGAAACGATTCAGTCAGAGACTCAGATAGAAACGATTCACTCAGAGAGTCAGATAGAAACGATTCAGTTAGAGTCAGATAGAAACGATTCAGTCAGAGTCAGATAGAAACAATTCAGCCAGAGTCAGATAGAAACGATTCAGTCAGTCAGATAGAAACGATTCAGTCAGAGTCAGATAGAAACGATTCAGTCAGAGTCAGATAGAAACGATTCATTCAGAGTCAGATAGAAACGATTCAGTCAGTCAGATAGAAACGATTCAGTCAGAGAGTCAGATAGAAACGATTCATTTTCCTGTTCAGCTGATGAGGCCATGATAAATTAATGCTGAGCAACTCTTACCAGAAAGGTGAATCAGAACCGGACTAAGGAGGAGTTCTGTGCGGTAAACCAGAACCGGACTCAGGAGGAGTTCTGGAGCGGTCCGGTTCCTTCTTGAAGCGTTAAAGTCATGATTACAAGAACCAAGAGCGTCCTTGACGGGCCTGCATCCCTCTTCTTCTGCTGATTGGTTCAATCTGTTGTCACAGCAACCTCGGCGGGACGGTGGCCTCAGGTGACCTCACCCACCTGCAGGACACGTGACAAGCCCCGGCCAATCAGATCCCTGCTCTTGGTCCCATTCAGACATGAAAACGGACTTCCTGTCTGATCGCCTTGCGTGTTCACAAGCGCGTTATCGATCGGTCGGAGTGAGACCTCTCAGCTCGACAGGCGGTCTGGGACGTGTTGCCCCCCCCCCCCCCCCCCCAACACACTCAGGGCTGTTAGCTCCATTTGCAGAGCATCCTGGCAGAGCCTCGTCGGCGCTTTAATATCTATCTTAAGAGTTGACAATCTTTGGGGCAATTAAAGCGATCGATACGTTCCTGAGAGAGAGGAGAGAGCAGCCTCTTATCCCCAGTAATAGCTCTCACTAAATAATGAATACCGGCCGACCGCAGGCCCACACACACACACACACACACACACACACACACACACACCTTGGAGCGAGGCGCTGCAGGGCTCCAGACACCTCCCTCCACGCTAGACGCACCGCTCAGATTTACCGCTGCGCCTGAACGCAGCACCGAACCCGCAGCAGCTTCCCGCTGACGGACTGTCTCATCGGCAGAGACGGGGCAAACTACAAGCCCCAGGATGCATTTCACCAGCCACCCCCCTGAGACCCACCTGCTCCTGACGGGCCTTCAGGTGAGTGTGCCTGGGAGCAGAGGCTCAGGTGTGCGTTTCCGTGTGTTTCTGTGCGGTTCTGCCTCCTGACTCCGGGTCGATGGCGGCTAATTAACCTGCTCTGACCCGGGTCGCCCATAAATCTGCAGATCAAACGGCCTCTGATGAAGGTTTTAAATACTCTGCAGGCTGACAGACCATGCTGTGCTGAATAAATCTGCAGCATCAGAGGCTGACGGCGATCGTTACAGGGAGGTCTGTGCAGAACCCAGCGGTCCAAACAGAACAGAACCAGGACCAGATGAAGCCAGAGCCCCAGGTGGTCCAAAGGTCCGGCTGGTTATTAAAAAAGTGTCAAAGTTTCCTCTGAAGTTACGCAACGAGCCTGGAGAGGCGGCAGAAACTGATGACATCATCACGCAGAGACAGAAAGTCCAGATTGCTCCAGAACCCGGGTTCTTCAGAACCAACAGAAGCAGCACCCAGACTTCAGGTCCAGACTACTGCCTGGGTCCCTGAAGGGGGGGGGGGGGGGGGGGGGCATAACCACACAGACTGTGAGTTTAAAGGGATGCAGAAGATCAGCTGATCAGCATGGGGGGGGGGGGGGGGGGGGGGGTAGCAGCGGTGGGCGGATCTCCTGTGATCTCCTTCCTGTGTGGCTGTCAGAGCCTGTGGCCATGCTTACACCACCCCCCCCCCCCCCCGTCTCCCCCCCCCTCCCCCACAGGCCTCCATGTTCCCGTCCTCTGACCCCCCACTGCCTCCACCCTGAGGGGCTTCACTGCTGCCGACTGGAGGAATGAAGGGAGGAGAGAGACGGCAGCTGCACTCACACACTCACACACACACACACACACACACACACACACAATAACACACACACACACACACACACACACACACACACACACACACACACACACACACACACACACACTCTGGCGGGACGCTAGCAGACACGATGCTGATTCTCCTCAGTGGGACGATCATTTTCCTACAGAACTCCGTCCCAACAAAGACGGCTTCATGTTGCTCAGCTCCTCCTCCTCCTCCTCCTCCTCTTCCTCCTCCTCCTCCTCCTCCTCCTCCTCTTCCTCCTCCTCCTCCTCCTCCTCCTCCTCCTCTTCCTCCTCCTCCTACAACTATGTGAGATAAGCAGGGTGTGGTGGTGGTGGGGGGGGCGGGGGGGGGGGGGGGGGGTCTGGCTGCAGCGGTTCAGATCGCAGCGATACAGACAACACTGCTGCTGATCTGAGCCGCTCAGCTTCAGGAGGAGGAGGAGGAGGAGGAGGAAGGAGGAGGAGTAGGAGGAAGAGGAGGAGGAGGAGGAGGAGGCGTGGAGCTGGGTCCACATGGAGGTTGTTAAGGAGACAGAGAACAGCTGGAGAACAGGTTGGAGACAGGAAGTTCTCCAGAAAACAAACCCTCCAGTGATTCTCAGCACTTCTCTGAAGGAGACCAGCAGCAGACCTGAGCTACCGACCACCTGACAGGACTCCACCGCTGGACCTTCTCAGCCTTCATCTCCAAGCCCAGCAGATGGACTCGGGTCCCAGGACTGATCCCGGTCATCTCCGTGTCTCCAGAACCTCCAGCAGCTCTGATGCTCTCACGTTGTGGAGCTTCTCTGCAGGAGCAGCAGGAGATCTATGTCCTGGAACACAATTCTGGCCCTGGAGTCCAGAGGCTCTTACAGTTTATCAGGAGATAGCGGACTGGTTGGAAGCCCTGAAAGCTTCCTGGAAGGATGTGAAGGGTTTGATAGCAAACATCTGGAGAAGAACCCAGTTCCAGGAGGGGCTGAGTGGGAAAGCTCTGGTGTGTCTCCTCTGGCCCTGATAACGCCTCCTGGGTGGATCCGACCCGAGTGGACTGAACTGCCCCAGACGGGTCACTGAGCAGACCTTCAGGCCTCAGCAGGCCCGCTTTGGGTCTGGGGACACGTCTCTGGGGTCCATGCAGGACTCAGGGGGGCTCTGGGGTCCATGCAGGACTCAGGGCGTCTCTGGGGTCCGTGCAGGACTCAGGGCGTCTCTGGGGTCCATGCAGGACTCAGGGCGTCTCTGGGGTCCATGCAGGACTCAGGGCGTCTCTGGGGTCCATGCAGGACTCAGGGCGTCTCTGGGGTCCATGCAGGACTCAGGGCGTCTCTGGGGTCCGTGCAGGACTCAGGGCGTCTCTGGGGTCCGTGCAGGGCTCAGGGCGTCTCTGGGGTCCATGCAGGACTCAGGGGGGCGTCTCTGGGGTCCATGCAGGGCTCAGGGGGGCGTCTCTGGGGTCCGTGCAGGGCTCAGGGCGTCTCTGGGGTCCATGCAGGACTCAGGGCGTCTCTGGGGTCCGTGCAGGACTCAGGGCGTCTCTGGGGTCCATGCAGGACTCAGGGCGTCTCTGGGGTCCATGCAGGACTCAGGGGGCCGCGGCTGCATGGGGCAGGCTGGACGGGCGCTCGCTGCTTAATAATGGCTCCGCGTTTGTGTCCTGACAGGATCATTTATAGACGAGCAGCGCTCTGCACCGGGCCGGCCGAGGGATGCTATCGTTTAAAAGCAATATGGAGAGGAATTATTTATGAGGCCGCATGGACGCACACACACACACGCACAATAACACACACACACACTGACGCACAATAACACACACTCACACACTGACTCACACACTCACAATCAGAGTAATGCTGATCTCAGGTCTGCCCTTCACAGAGCAGCACTGCAGAGGCGGCCGTGTGTGTGTGTGTGTGTGTGTGTGTGTGTGTGTGTGTGTGTGTGTGTGTGTGTGTGTGTGTGTGTGTGTGTGTGTGTGCGTGTTTATACTGTATCTACAGCTCCGCCTGGAATACCAACCAGCGCGGGGTCGTCAGCGGTCCACACCGTCCGGCTCAGCAGGGACCAAAACACGGAAACAGGGCGGAGCCAGTGGCAGCTGCTGGCCAATCAGAGCGTAGGATGAAATAAAAACAAATAAAGAAATAGAGTTTTCACACTTTCCTCTGCGTAGATCAGCTTCCTGAGCGCAGCCTCAGACCAGAACCACCGTGGTGACGCTCTGATAAACCGTTCTTCATCGGTGAAGCTGCTTCGTCTGACGCTGCGCTGGCAGCCTCCTCTTCCTCCCTGCACTAAGCTGTGGTTACACTCATGTCATGCATTATGCAGAGCAGGCTCTCTATCATCAGAGCCAGAGTTCTGTTTGCACCCTAGAACCCAGAACCTGAGAACCCTGACAGGATGAGTTGAGCTGATCCCAGCAGACGGCCAACCTGCCGGACCTCTGCAGGCCGACCTGATCTTCACATCTGCAGAAAACTGAAGGAACAGTCTGAACTCTCTTGGTTTGTTCTTGTGACGCTGAAAATGATCTCTACTAGAACCCGTCTCTGACCATCTCTGAACCTTATCAGGAACGTTTCATCTGAGCAGAACAAACACCAGTCCTCTTTTATTCTGACTCACATCTGTCTGTGGACATTTCCAGACGTTCTCCAGGTTCTGCCTTTCTGCTCTCAGAGAACGAAGGTGCCGGTTCCTCAGCAATCCCCCGTGCTACTCTCACAAACTCTCTGTGTTTGACTATTTTCAGTTTTAGGTTCCTGGGGATTGTGCATTCTTTCAGGTTTTAATCATTTTAGTTGTTTATTGGTCTGTACATTTAGTTCCATCTTGTCATTCTTTAGTATTCTGTTAATTATGGATTTAGTTGTTTTACTCTTGATCTTAGATCCTTGCTTCTCTGCCTGCCTCTTGTCTGTTCAGTTGGTGAGTTTATTTTGTTATAGTCTGTTGATAATAAATCATCATTCCCTCAAACATGCATCTTCTAGCGCTTGTCTGCGTTTGGGTCCTGCAACAACCACAGCTTCTACCAGGTCCCACACACAACCTGCCGCTGTCCAGATGGACCTGCAGTTCTTCAGGGTTCTGCCAGAACCAGCGGGCACTGAGGGCTGAAAACAATGTGCCAGATCGACATGCAGCTGATTGGCCATTATTAGGAATAATGAAGATATGCTCTGTTGTTCCACATGGAGAACCACCAACACCAGATGCAAAACACCAGGAGTCCAAACGGGTTCTGACCCAAACTGCAGCATCCCCCCATTCTGTGCAAATGGAGCAACAGTTCTGCTCCTAACATGCCTAATGAGCCAATTAACCAATTAAGAGTAAACAACGGCTCAATGGAGCGGGCTGGAGACGCATGGACAAAACCCAACTAAGCTCTTCTGTATTTCTGGTCCACATGAAGCCAGGAGAACCCGTTGCTCAGCAGAACCTTGGAAAACGATCGCCATCACCCAATCAAAGTGAGGCGTCCTGATCTGACTCCTCCCCCAGCCGTGTTTCCATCAACGTTTATTCCCATTTTAGAAAAGCTTGACGGAAATGTCAAAATATGAAATAACTTCCTTAATTTCTCTAAAACCTTTTTAAGCTCGTTTGTGGTGTTTTTTGTATTACGTGAAGATGGAAACACATTTAGCGACTAAGTTCTGACATAGCGGACATTTACCTCAGAGCTGTTCCCACATTCTTCCCAGATATTCCCAAAACACACGTGGAATTACAAGCTGAGCTCTACAAACCTCTCTCCTTTTTTAAAACCTGTGGTCCTGCTAGTTTATAAGCTTCACCTCCTGTTTATTAGAACCATGCATAACGTCAGATCCTGACGGCATCACGCTTAGCCTGGTTAATCTGCTCCAGACCGGTGGATGGAAACATGGCCAGAGCTCTGCTCAGCTACTGGATGATGGCACATCTGGTTCTTTCAGCCAGATTCACCACATCTGTCCATCAAACTTTACCAACTGGACCTCCAGGAGGAACATCTGCAGCAGAACCAGTCAGGCTTACTGGGGAACCCCAGAAAGGACCCGGGTCGATCTGGAGAACGCTCCAGGTTTCAGCAGCCTGACCGGCTTCAGTTCTGATTCTCTGGGTCTACGTTTGACCCTGAAGGAAAATCCTGATAAACTTTTAACGGTTCAAAGCGTCTGGAGGAGCAGAAAGTCAAAGAGCGGCTCGTCTTCACGGGTCTGAGAGAGAGAGAGAGAGCAGGTCCTGATCAATGAGGCGCCTGAACAGATGTGTCACCTGGATCCATGTGTTCAGTTATCAGAGGAGCCACTGCATTGATCTGCACACACACACAATATCACAATAACACACAGACACACACACACACAATATCACAATAACACACACACACACACACACACACACCATCATCATCATCATCATCATCATCACAAACATACTTACTGCCATCATTATAAACCGTCTCCATGGCCTAACCTTGCCTGACGCCTCAGTCCTGAACCCATCCCCTGCTCCCCATGAAGTCAGGACTTTATTCTTGTCTTCACATTTTTTGGTCTTAGGTTTAAACCAAAGTTCTCACTTTAGGAATAAAATGTGCAGAAAATGTCCTCGCTCCGCTGTAAGTACAGGAACACAGCATCCGGTCTGCATGTGTGGAGGAGGAGCTGATTAACCAGGCTGTGATCAGAACCCATCTGATCAGAACCCATCTGATCAGAACCCATTTGATCAGAGCTGGGCCGCTGGGCCAGGCGACTACCCCCCCCCCCCCCCCCCCGGGTCGGTTCTGAACCAGAACAATCTCCTCCTTCCCCTCACAGCTCCACTAGCAGCAGGAGATCTGGACCACAGGATGCAGCAGCCTCTGCTAGAAGCTGGAGGTTCTGACCCGATGCCTCTGAGTCCGTCTGCAGCAGCATCCCAGGGACCGGTCCAGATCTGAACACCGTCTGACCTAAAGCCACCCTGACACCACAGCAGGAAGGAGAGGGAGCATCGGCTCATCAGAACCGGTCCGGTGGATCCGGAGCGGCGCCCACGGAGCCGCCCGCCTGCTGAAAGAACTTCTCAGAGCGAGACTGGACTCAGATGGGGAGTTAAGGTTCTGCTGATGTTTGGTTCTGCCGACTGAAGGTTCTGTTGATGTTTCCTTTTATTTGTATTCTATGTTCTTGTGTCTGAGCCGTTTTTATTTGTTCTGTACAGAACCTTGGGCCGGTTCTACAGAAGTTCTGGCCCAAACGCAGCCATCGTCCTGCTCCGAGTCTGAGCTGCAGGAAGTGATGTCAGAGCGTGACCTCGGCTCCCAGGCGGTCAGTGGGAGGAGAAGTAAAAGGAAGTCTGGACCAGAACCAAGCCTGGAACAGAGGGCCCGGGGGGGGGGGGGGGGGGGGGGGGGGGGGGGGGCGCCCAGTCAGCAGCTCTTCTTCACCCGCATCCGTCTTTGTTTATCGGCTGTCACTTCCTGCTGCATCCAGGCTCCCACCGGACCAGGACCGAGGCGCCGGGTTACAGTCGGACCCGCCGGAGCAGACACCAGAACTCTGACGCAGAGCTGCAAAGTCCGGTTCCAATAAGTGCTGAACACGGAGCGGCGCCGGCACGACTTCAGCCTCCAGCATCACATGTAATCCTGCGGCTCGGTCCGGATTTACGGCCTCAGTGATTCCAGAACCAGAACACTGAGCCAAACAGCAGCAGTTTGTTCTGCTCACAGGAAGGAGAACCTGAACCAGAACCTGAACCAGAACCTGAGCATTCAGCTTGAGTCTCGTGAAATAGACAGAACCAGAACCACCTTCAGCAGCAGTGGGGTTCTGTTATTTCCTGTGGTTCTTTCATTTGGTCTGTTCCATCAGGCACAAACTGTCCGGTTCTGTCAGTCCAGAACCGGACCCATAAAACGGCATGAAGAAGAAGAAGCAAAGGGAACTAAAAGTGAAATCCAGGCGACCGCTACAAGCTTCCTGATCAACACACAGAAGAATAAAAACTCTTTTCCACGAGTTCAGAACCACGGCCAGCGCCTGGTCACATGGACGGATTTAACGGTCCGGACCTCATCCCGTCCTGTCGCCATGGAAACGCTTAGCTGATTGGACATGAAGGAGACCCGACCATCACCCCTCCACCACCGTGCTCCACCGCTGGTATGAGGCTGTAGCTTCTCCAACCACGGTTCTGTCCATCGTGGTCCAACATCTCCACTCTGGTCTCATCTGTCCAGAGGACGTTGTCCTAGATGTCTCAAAGCAAGTCCTGCTGCCATCTTGGTTCTGGAGAGAAGAGCAGCCAGACAGGTTCTGACGGTCCTGAACTCATTAGAACCTGCAGAAATGATCTCATGACTTCAGAGACGATCAAGCCTGGTGAGGTCCAACATGAAAAGTTCTGATCTGCAGTAAAAGCTGCGGGTTGAAGATGCTGGACTATTTTAAATCAGGTTTAAATCTGTTTCTTAGACGTGAATCAACAGATGGGTCCAGATTAATACCGGGTTCTGGTCCAGAACCGGTCCCAGTTCAGGTCCGGATCAGTTCAGGTCCAGTTCATATGCGGGCCTGTCCCTGCAGAGCGTCCTGTCAGCAGAGGGTCCGTCTCAGTCAAAGCTCTGCAGCGCTTCTGCCGCTCTCCTTGGACCCGAGGAGGCCCGGCAGCACCGGACCGGCCAGGAGGAACGCACCTGGCAGGGAGGAGAGGAGGAGGAGGAGGAGGAGAGGAGAGGAGAGGAGGAGGAGAGGAGGAGGAGAGGGGGGGAGGAGAGGAGGGGAGGAGAGGAGGAGGAGGAGAGGAGGAGGAGAGGAGGAGAGGAGGAGAGGAGGAGGAGAGGAGGGGAGGAAGAGAGGAGGAGGAGAGGAGGAGGGGAGGAGGAGGGGAGGAGGAGGAGGGGAGGAGAGGAGGGGAGGAGGGGGGGAGGGGGAGAGGAGGAGAGGAGGAGGAGAGGAGAGGAGGAAGAGAGGAGGAGGAGAGGAGGAGGAGAGGAGGAGGAGAGGAGGAGAGGAGAGGAGAGGAGGAGAGGAGGAGAGGAGGAGGAAGAGAGGAGGAGGAGAGGAGGAGGAGAGGAGGACAAGGAGGAGGAGGAGGAGGAGGAGGAGGAGGAGGAGGAGGAGGAGGAGGACAAGGAGGAGGAGGAGGAGGAGGAGGAGAGGAGAGGAGAGGAGGAGGGGAGGAGGAGAGGAGCGGTCTACCTGTGCAGAGTCAGCAGCCCGTCACTCGCTCCGTCTCACGGACAGCAGAGGATTTAATTAGCAGGAAGCCGCAGAGTCCGACCCCTGCAGCCGTCCTCTGGAAACCCCGCCTATCAGCAGGACAGGCTGAGCTCCTATCATCAGTCTGTGAACGGTCCCTGAGGAGCCTGGAGGTCACGCTGCCATGCTCAAAGGCACTGCAGCAGCAGCAGCACGTATCAGGGGATCAGAGCAGGTACAGGCTTGGTTCACACCTGAGCCAAAGATCCACAGGTGAGTGAGAAACGATCTGAACCGGACCACGGCACCACAGCACCAACCCCTGGAGGTGAGAGGGTGGCAGGTCCACCTGCTTCCTCAGAGATGCTGGGCAGCTTCTGCTGGATGGTCCCCAGGTGTCCCAGGTGTCCCAGGTGTGCCCAGGTGTCCCAGGTGTCTCCAGGTGTCTCCAGGTGTCCCAGGTGTCCCCAGGTGTCCCCAGGTGTCCCCAGGTGTCCCAGGTGTCCCCAGGTGAGTTCTGGTTCTGCACCAGGATCCCCTCTTCATGGCCCTCTGACCCAGCTCTCAGTCCCAGGACACGGACCCTGAGACACCAGAACAGAACCACGGAGAACCTTTATGACCCAGGATCTTCAGAACCCCGGAGAACCTTTATGACCCAGGATCTTCAGAACCACGGAGAACCTTATGACCCAGGATCTTCAGAACCACAGAGAACCTTTATGACCCAGGATCTTCAGAACCACGGAGAACCTTATGACCCAGGATCTTCAGAACCACAGAGAACCTTTATGACCCAGGATCTTCAGAACCCCGGAGAACCTTTATGACCCAGGATCTCCAGAACCACGGAGAACCTTTATGACCCAGGATCTTCAGAACCACGGAGAACCTTATGACCCAGGATCTTCAGAACCACGGAGAACCTTATGACCCAGGATCTTCAGAACCACGGAGAACCTTATGACCCAGGATCTTCAGAAGGACTTTATGAACCGCAGCAGGAATGCTTTTGCTCTCTAAGACACAGAAAATGATAAATTCCTCTAAATGCATCTGCACCATTGTCCAGAAGACCCCCCCCCCTTCCCCGCCCAGACCATTCAGCACCAGAACTGACCCGGCCACCAACAGAACCACAGAGTGGTGGTGCTGCCCAGCAGCTGAACTGATAACGGTCCAAACACCAACAAGCTGTTTCAGGCTGATGAAGACTCCTCCCTCTTCCTCTCCTCCAGCTTTGTCTGGGTCTCCTCCGGGGGAGGAGGTCGGCCCTGGAGTAAGATCCAAACCGTGAGGTCCGGTTCTGACCCGGCAGCTCAGGGTCCAACCTGCTGAACCTTCCCAGCAGCGATGGAGGTCTCTGGTCCAGGGTTCTGGATGCAGACCGGATCCAGTGATGGGCTCATCCAGCCTCTCAGCACCAATCTGAGCCGCAAGGTTTAAACATTAAAAACATTTTTCTTTGATTTTACTGAGAGCTATTTATGGAACTAATTAACAATCAGAGTTTAGAAAAATCATTAAAAATATCAAAAGTGATTTATGTAATTTTTCATTCATTGATGTGTTTTTTTATCCATCCGAAGTTTATTTTTTTTATACAACCTATTTGGCTTTTTTCCTTTTTTTTTTGCTTTATTAAAAAACATTAATTCTAACAATATTTAATTACAAAGAAAATGCAACAATAAATTAAGAGAGAAAATGTAAATGTTTATGAAATATATATTAATAAAACATATTTATGAAAAATAACGTGATCTCCACGGGTTGAAAATGTCCAACAGAGCAGCAGGTTTTCGTATTAATTCGGCTGGAAAAGCATTAAAGTTTGATCTGAAGCGCAGGTTTAACGTTGCACAGCTTGGCGCTCAGAACGGCGACCCGGTTTGTTCTTCTTCTCCTCCTTCCTGTGTTCTTGCTGCCATACGGCGCTCAGGAGCGTCTCTGTTTGCACCATCTGTGATGCGTTTCCCTGCAGATGCTCGCAGCTGTCCTGCTTCACACACTGCAGCAGCGGGGCTGTTTAAAGCCTTCAGGAACCTGTTGACCTCACACAGCTCTCAGCTCAGTGAAAACATCTGATCACTGCAGGTGACAAACACTCAAGTTTGCAGTGAAAATGCAAACTTTCACAGAACTTCTTGATTCAGAACTAAACCGCTTTAAAAACGCTGCTTTCACTACATGACAGGACAGAAAGGTGAGCAGCAGCCAAGGAGAAAAGTGACTACATTACCCAGAGGGCTACAGCCGGCAAAATAATCCACATCTGGATATAATCGATACTAAAAAGGTGAATTATTCAAAGATACTCTTCTGCGTCTGGATGAATATACCCGTGGTCCGTCTTGGACCGCAGCGCTGCAGCGACGCTGAACTACGATGATCTGCTGCTGGAAGCTGGAGCTCTGCTAGCAGGTCCGGTTCAGCCAGAACCACAGCAGCCTCGTTAAGGACGAACACAGAGGAGATCAGAGGATCGTTCCCTGTGAGGCGGACAGGAAAACATGCTGAACCACGCTACACGCTAAGAGTAATTATAATAAAATTACACGCCTGACTCAAAGCTACGTAGTTCCATGTAGGATAATATTAGAATTATCTGCTCTACTGCTTTAGCAGAGGAGTGACACCAACAGGAATATTTCTCTAAACGAGGGCTGGGTTCTGCTCTATGGACCGGTTCTGACTAGGGCTGAACGATTTTGGAAAAAATCTAATTGCGATTTTTTATCTTAATATTGCGATTTAATGCAATTTGTTTTTCCCCAGTTTAATTTATCATGTGTTTTTAAACATATACAAAACAACAAATCAATTTGTTTCCTCTCCGTGCGGATTAGTTACTAAAAGACCCACAGCATCTAAACTCGGAGCAGAAATGATTGCGTTCTGCGTTTGGTTGAAAATATATTTCAACAAAAATTGCAATTTTGACTTTTTTCTGCAATAACCACAAGCAACAATTGTGGTCTGTTCAAATGGCCTCTAAATAAAGATGTTTGTAAACAAGGACTATTTAAAACAAGAACTTTTAATGTTTTTATAAATCAGAATATTATTCAAGAAAACAGCTTTTAATTTAATTGATCAATCCTTGTTGAACATAAAGTGCAACCAACAAACAAGTCTATGTATTAAACTGATTGATCTGTACTTAATGCTATGTACGATTATATAAACTCTAAAACAAGTAATAAAATTAGATTATCTCACTGCTGCAACTGTCTTCCCTTCCATGTGGAGCAAACCCACTTTAAACATTTTACCAACACCTAAAGGACGCGTCTGATTCACTAATTGTTACATAACCAAAAATTGCAGACATCTGCAATTTGGAAATTGCGGGTTTTTTTAATCGCGATTATATTGAAAATGCGATTAATTGTTCAGCCCTAGTTCTGACCCAATTAACGAAATTAAAGTTAAATAATCTTTTTATTTTGGCTGTTGGCCAGAAATAGCCGTGAGCCTTCATGTTACGTTGTTGTGGTACCGAGAATGGAATGAATTATTTTTCTATCTGTATTAAGGTTGAGGATCCAAACCGGTTCTGTTCTGTGAACTGTTGGACCGTCCTTCAGCTGAAGTTTCACAGCAGACAGCCTGGTCCTCTGATCTCCTCTAGCCTGCCTTGTTCTCTGTCTGACGGGAATAAAGGGAGTGTGGCTGGTGGTGGGGTGGGAGTGTTTCTGTGGAACCGCAGGAACCGCAGCAGCTCCACATGCAGAGCAGCAGGAGAAGAAGAGTCAGGAGGACCTGCAGGAGCAGATCAACCCCTGACTCCACCACACACACACATCCGTGTTTTTAATGCAAAGTATAATGGTGAGGACCGTCTCTTCTAACTATAAATTAAACCTAACAGACCCTTTGTGCTGCACCAGACCCCCAGCCCAGAAAAAAAGCCGGCACCAACAAAAGGTCCTCACTTTACTGGTAAAACGAGTTAGAAAGGTTCTCACTCATCTGCAAATACAAGAACACACACACCCCGACTTACAAAACTACAATATTCATATATTATTTCTAATGGAAAACAACAACATCATTATTGGAAAAAAAACTATAATTAAAGGAGTAAATATACATGTTTAAAATAACTAATAAAAATAAATTATAATGGCAGTAAAATGACAAATAAAAATGTAATTAAAGAGTTTTTAGTTTAATGCTTAATTGAAAAGTTTAAAAATCAAGTAAAGTGAGGAAAAAAACATTTAGAAAAAATATTTAAGCAAAAAATAAAAATGTAACATAGGATAAAATATTTGCTGACTTTTACCTGAAGAGGAAAGCTTTGGGTTCATAAAATAAAGTCAGTGTGTGTGTGTGTTCCTGTTCTGGCAGCTGAGAACATTCTGGCCCATTTTACTAGTAAAGTGAGGACCTTTTGTTGGTCCTCACTAAAGTGTCCGTTAAGGTTGGGTCCTCACTTTGTATTTTAAACCAGGATGTGTGTGTGCTGCAGGTTAGACAGAGTTCAGGTGTGAGTTTGCAGGTCAGTCAGAGCTTCTGTGATTAGTCCAGAAACGAAGCTTCAAATCTGTTTAAGAGCTCAGAGAGAACTGGGTCTTCACACACACACACAATGACACAATGACACACACACACATACAATGACACACACACACACACACACACACACACACACAGTCTGGGATCAGCCGGGTCCACTGAGGCGACACGAGTCCAAACGGCTCCTAGACAAACTGCAGGAACTACTTTCAGCAGCGGATGAATACATGAATACACACTCACACAGACTGACTTGTTCCCTGCTGACCTCTGACCCCTGATTGTGTTAGGGAAGCTGACCTTTGACCCCTTTTCCTGTTCCTGCAGTATAAGGTGCAGACGATCAGGTGTTCTGGAAAGGTTCTTGAGCCTGACCGGATCAGCCACAATTGGACATTAAACCCGGTTCAGGTCCACGAAAACATCCAGACTTTTCCTGTCAAACTGTCCAAACAACCGGAACCAGAACCGAATCCTTGCTGCAGACACAACCTGCACAAAGATCCATCAGAACCTGCAGAACACACTGATCCAGTCCGAGGTGTCGGGAATCCTTCAGAACATCAGTCCTGATCCCGAGTTCTGACCCCACTACAGGGGTTCTACAGATGGAACCCCTTCAGAACCGAATCCTAACCGGTCCTGATCCAGCCTGCCTGGTCCGGTTCTGGTTCCAAACGGGCGTATGTAGCAGAACCGAGCTGTCTCTCACGCGCTGCAACAGGCGGACCCGTGAGGTCCGGACGGACACCCCCGCCCCACCAGGCCGTCTGGCCCCGCCCACACGGCCCGTCTGGCCCCGCCCCACCGGCCCGTCTGGCCCCGCCCCACACGGCCCGTCTGGCCCCGCCCCACCGGACCGTCTGGCCCCGCCCACCGGGCCCGTCTGGCCCCGCCCCACCGGCCCGTCTGGCCCCGCCCACACGGCCCGTCTGGCCCCGCCCCACCTGCCCGTCTGGCCCCGCCCACACGGCCCGTCTGGCCCCGCCCACACGGCCCCGGCAGACTCACCTGCGTGCACGAAGTAGGCCAGGTAGAGGTCGAGCTCCTTGACGGACACGCCGATGTGGTGCGGCTGCACGCACAGACTGGGGTTGGAGCACTGCGGCGACTTGACCAGCCGCTCGCCGTCCGTGCTCTCCAGGGGAATCCCTTTGAATAAAATCACCATGACCAGGTCCAGCCGCCACACCTTGTCGGCCTGCCGCAGGCAGTCGATCCGCCTCATCTTGCCCTTCTGGTCGGGGTTGGAGAGCACGCAGCACGGCGCCTTCTTCCCCGTCACGGTCAGAACAAAGTCCTCCCTGAACTCGGGCCGGATGTCCTTACGCAGCTTGGCCAGCAGGCGGGACGCCCACTTCTGCTTGACCTCCGGCTTCTCGCTGAGCAGCTCGTCCTTCACGGCGCGCTCCTCCTCCTTGGACATGCGCTTCTCGTGCTTCTTGAAGTACTTCCTCTTGCGGGCCTGCAGGTTGAACCAGGTGTAGGCGAAGGCCCGGACGTGGGGCAGCAGCGCTTCGATGAAAGGATGGAATTCATCCTGCGGGACGGAGAGAGGGACAGAGAGGGACAGTGAGAGGGACAGCGGCAGCTGGGATTGGTCACAGAGACACACAGAGTCTAATCTGATTGGTCAGGAGGTTGGGTGGAAACAGGAAGAACAGCAGCTTCCTGTGACCCGGGCATCCACCCTGACTGATGGGGGAGAAATGTCAGAATATGCTGGAATAGCCTAGATTACCCTGGAATATCCTGGATTATAGGTTCAGTCTGAGGAAAACAGTTCAAACATTTCCTTAAAGATTCTCCTAAAGGTCCGGCTCCAACATCTGCAGCTGACTGGACTGAAAACAGAGGCGAGGATGGATGAAAGGGAACAGAACCGGCAGCTCCGGGTCGGCCGCCCAGGCCCGGTTAGACGGAGCTAATCTACAGAAAACTGCTCAGGTTTGGTTCTGGTCTACAAAACCCAAAGTTTCTGGATCAGTAAAAACATCTGGAGGTCCATGAACACCACAAACAGGACCAGAACCAGCGCTGGACTGCAAAGTCCAAACTGCCCCAGCGCCCAAACTCCGCGCCAGGACCGGGGTGGGGGGGGGGGGGGGGGGGGGGGGGGTCGGTTCTGAAGCGCCACGCTGTTACCGTGGTGATCCTGCAGGCGGCGAGCTGCTCTGACCCAAAGGTCCAGAACACGCCGACCCGCCACAGGTTGAATGAGGCTAAACGTCTGATTTGATCTTTATTGAACCGTTTTCACTCACTTCCCAGAAATAGAAACAATTTCTTCACCTTCACAATAAAACCTAACGTTGGTGTTTGGTTGTTTCCAAATCAATAATAATTGTTAGAATTATTAAACACACCTGTCCTACACAACCAGGTGAGCAGCGGCGCCTGCAGCTGACCCTAGTGGGCAGCAGCGGTACTGCATCATTCGTGGATTTCTCACCGTTTTAAATTCAACTTTAAGGAGAATAAATCGTCTCTAACAATTGATCTTGATCTAAACAGATTTATTTTTCTCCTGAATGAGTAAATGTGGGCATATTTGTGCTGAATCAGCAGGTTCTGTGAGGCCGACCACCTCTAACTGATGATTTCGTCAGCGGACTTTAACGGACCAGAACCTTCGGTTAGAACCGCGGCTCGGCATCCTGGATGAGCTCAGAAATGCATCCAGACTGATTCATCCAGGAGGACGCTGCCGATCAAGCAGCAGAGCAGCCAGCAGAACCCAAAGCGGGTTCCCCGCTGAAAGCAGGTGAAAGAGGAACCGGGCCCGGGTTCTGCAGCGGGTTCAGTTTCCACTAACAAAAGCAGGATGTTCAGTGAGTTTTCAGCTCGGAGCTCAGATATCTGGGGGCCGTTGGTAGGAGCGCCAGCTGCAGCGCTGCACCCCGCCCCCCGTTCTGGGCCTGAATACGGCACATTGTTTCTTCTTGGAGCCGCTCCAGGAGAACGGCTTTCTCTCCAAAAGTGCCTCCAGCAGCTCAGCAGCTTCTCTCTGAGCTCTCCAACCTCTGAGCAGGACCGAGGCGCCGGCGCTCCTCGTCCTCCTCATGTGTGCGAGTCCTGGGGCGGCAGCGATGAGCTCAGCTCGTCCCTCAGCGCTCCGCGGGCCCCGGTGCTCGCCGGAGCCACATTCCTGCATTCCTGACCTGCTCTCTGCGCCGTTTCACACCCCGCCTGTCCGCCGCCGCCCAGATCCCACAGGATCCGTGGCTGCGCCTCACGTTCACCCATCCCCACGCACATGTTCCCCGCCGCTGCCAGGAAACCGCCGAGAAGCTGGAATCCTCTGGAAAACCTGACATTTCATCACCGCCGGCTTTTCTCCCACATCATTCAGTGGTTCTGGTCGGGGCAGGAAAAACCCAATTAGGGCTTCTGGAAAAACAACTGCAGGAAAACTATTTCAGGAATCTATTAATAAAATCACAGATTATTATTCAAACGGCTTCAGATCAAATTAAAAACCTTTGAGAACCAGCAGGAAATCAGGCTTTAATTCCTGCAGCACACTGGATGAGTTTAGATCCAATTTAATGGTTCTGAGCATCATTGGGCCCTGTTGGTTCTGTGAAGAGTTTGTGGGGATGCTGGAGCGCAGGCAGGAGGTGGAAACCCTGACACTCACACACCGCAGAACCCCACGGACCCGCCACAGCTGCAGGGTTCTGAGCCCCAGATGTCAGCGGGTCACAGCGGGTCACAGCGGGTCAGGGTCCGGTACCGGACCGCCGCAGGTCTGCAGGCTGCTGCAGACTTCATGCAGGACATTCCTCGGTTTTCTCGGGTAAACCAGCAGAACCACAGAAATAACGAATATTTGCCACGTTGAACCTGCTGAATTTAGCGTTTCATTTAACAGAACAAAGGTAGAACCTGCTGCGAAGAAAGTTTACGTTTTTAACAGAAGCGATGAGGTGATGGCGCCCCCTAGTGGCAGCACAGGAACTGATTAAGTCACCTCCATACAACCAAAGATCAACACCTGATTTTATTCTCACTTTAAATCCTGGTGGATGAATAGGCCTGCTAATTTAATATTAATTTAAATGAAGAATTTAAACTAATCTGGAAAAAAAAATTCCTGGCAGGTTTACTTTTAATTTAAATAACATCCTTTATCAATAAAGCACTTAAAAACAACCAGCAGCTGAAACACATCCATTAAATAATAAAATAAAAACTATAATGCATCAAAACACTTAAAAGAAACAATAGAAACAAATCTAAATGTAAAGTAGTGGTAAAAGCCAAAGACTAAAAGGTTTAAAGGTGACGGTTCTGATCAGAACCACTTGTAAACCATCCAGCGGCTGAATAAAACGTTCTGCGCTGAACGCTGTCTGCTGGTGACGGCTGCTGAGGAGGATTAGCAGGAACTAAGAGTCAGTCAGATTATTGGTTTAACAGGCTGATAATCTGATTAATGCTCCTGTTTGCTGCTGCCGAGAGGAAAACCCATGCGGGCAGATTTATTCAGGCGTTCCTCAGGCGTCCTGAATTATCACCGCTTCCATCCATAAACCTGATCCCTGCAAATTATTAGAAATCCACATGGAGTAATTATTTGGGATTTAAGGAGTAAATTTACTCCTGCAGTTATTAAAGCCGGCGCTCACATTAGAAATGAATCCACAGAAGTGGATCAATTTAAATCTTTGCGTCTGATGCTGTAAATAAAAATAAAATCAGACTGAATGGCTCTCTGTGAGGATTTAATTTCCAGCTGGTCCCGTTTCTCTGAGCAGAACCAGGCCGCAGAATAAAACCTCCGCGGCTCTCAGTGCGGGTTTTACCGTCTGACCCTGAATGCAACCTGCAGAGTTTAAGTTCAGGATGAAGTGTGGGAGTCACCTCAGCTCCTCTCACACAAACAATCATTTCTGCCATTTCTCACTTTCTCTTTCAGGCCTCAAGGCCCAAACACAGATTTAACACCCAGACCCGCAAAGCTGGCAAACCCGCATCCTACCGCACAACAACCGCCGGAGCCGGAAACTGACCCGGAATAAACAATCCCGGGTTCCCTGCTTCCTGAAATCAACAGAGACCAAAGACACCAGAGAACCCGCGCCGTAAGAGTCCAAATCACGGTTCTGCTCAGACCAGCGTCCCCCTAATTATAGCCGCGAACCTGGGGGGGGAGTCCCGGGTCACCGCGCACCGGGACACCCGGTGAAATAAACCCAACCAGAACGCGTCAGAAGCCGGAGAAGTTTGGAGCCACTGGGCGCTACGCAGTCCCGGCAGGCTGGCCGCTCCCCGCCGGCCTGAGCGCAGCCTCCGCCGGGGAGCGGAGCCGCGGAGCTCCGCCGGGGAGCAGGTAGAGGGACTCACCTGGGTCAGGCATAGCGGAGAATACATATCTGTCCGCGGCGCGCAGAGACCCGGCGGCTGTGGGGGGTGGAGGGGGGGGGGGGGGTTACTGTAACTCCAGTGTGTGTGTGTGTGTGTGTGTGTGTGTGTGTGTGTGAGTGTGAGTGTGAGTGCGCGTGCGCGCGTGAAGAACTGAAAAAGAAAGTGTGAGACGGTGAGAGTGGGGGGGAAGCGGAGCCCTCCTTCTGCCCGCTTCGCTTCACATTTCCGGGCAGAGCTGAACTTCGGACCCGCCCCGGGTCACAGTCCGGACCTGTGGAGGCCCTCCGCCGGGGAGCGCACAACTTTCCGCCCACGATCCAACCTCATCTCCGGCCACGCCGCTAAAGTCCCGTTAGAGCCGCAGAGAGACGGACCGGAGGTTCTGACGGACAGCACAAAGATCCAGAACGGTTCCGAACTGCATGTCACTGAGCCAGAGAACCGCGTACAGAGGCGGGCCCCAGAACTTCTGTGGCCGCCCGGCGGTGCGCCGCGGCGGGCGTGGGGCGCCGCAGCTCCCCGCTGCTCCGGAGACAGCGGCGCAGCGGCGGAGTCCTTCCCGGGACAAGCGCTGCCGGGAGCGGGGAGAGACGGCCGGACGAGCCGGGAGCTGCTTTCCGTGAGAGCGCGTCCAGCAGGGGAAGACGGTCCGGGACGCTGCTGCTCCTCCTGCTCCTCCTGCTCCTCCTGCTCCTCCTGCTCCAACGCCGGACTCCTCCGCTGCTCCTCCGCGGACTGCGTCGCTCCGCGTGCGGCCACAGACTGATCACACGCGCCGCGGATCGATCGCGAAGAGCATCGATCTCCGCGCGCGCTGCCACAAGTATCCTGCTGCTGTGTGCGCGCGCGTGCACGAGCGCTCCAGCGTGCCCCCCCTCCTCCTCCACCACGCGCACACGCGGCCCGGGAGGACCGGCTGCTGGGGTTCTGGTCGGACCGGGTCCGGCTGGAGGAGCAGCGAAGCGGACAAAAGCCGAACCACGCGTGAAGTGGGTGAGAAAACTGGATCAGAACCGGTTCCGGTCCAGTTGGGTGGAACAGAACCACCACGGGGTGCAGAGGGAATCCCAGAACTCCACAAAGTTAGTCATCGCCGGCCGAACCTGGGCTGATATCTAAATTAGTGGTTCGGGACAGTTCGGGGGTTCTGGACCAATCAGCGTCTGGCTGTGAGGGTGGAGGCGGAGCTTATTCCAGGGGCCATCTGGGGCCACCAGGGGCCACAGCAGCAGCTCCACATGCAGGTTCTGCCGGTTCCGTCTGGACCACCTTAACCCTCCAGATTTTTATCAGAACCGGACCTGAGAGAACCAGAGTTTGGACCCGAGGACCTGGAGAGGATCGGCCTCAGCTGGTTCTTCCTCTGGGGCTCCAACAGGAGAGTCCAGCGGGCCACACAGAACCACGACACCATCAGAACCACGACACCATCAGAACCACAACACCAGCAGAACCACAACACCATCAGAACCACAGCACCATCAGAACCACAACACCATCAGAACCAGATGTCAATCTGGATCAGAACAGGATGTTAGGGTCAGAATCAACCGGGTCATCATTGGTCCATCAGAACCACGACGCCTTTCCCTGATTGGCTGGAACCATCAGGCTAACCAGAACTAAAACCCAGTTGGACCCGGTTAGAGTCCGTTTCAGCAGCTTTGGGTCAGCTGCAGGCTGGATGGAGCGCAGTGACTGGGTTCTAGGCCGGGTTCTGCTTCCAGCTGACGGGTCAGAGCCGGTACCGATGGAGACCACCGGAGTCCTCCTGCACAGAACCAGGGTTTGTTCTGCTGCTGACAAACTGGGCTCAGCAGAACCTTTGGGTTGATGTCACGTGAACCTTGTTTCATCTCAGTCTTACAGAACCGACCCGGTCCAGATTTCCTGTTTAAATCAAACCATCCCAGTTCTCTGCAGAACCAAACTGAGTTCTGCTGTTTGCATCCATATGGAGGTAATCAGAACAGAACCAAATGGTACCGCAGGGTCCACTCTGTCCAGTACGTCTGATCCGGTCCTCCAGAATCGGTTCAATCTTTGCAGATCCGGCCCGGTTCCTCAGAAATGAGCCGGTGCTGCAGAACTGACCAGCAGGTCGGTCCAGCCGGTGAGCAGAACCTCTGTTATGGACCTGCAGTGGTAGATGGTTCTGCTGCTCCTGGTTCTGGGTCAGTAGAACTGAGCCAGATTACAGCCATTAAACGGGCCTTAATCTTCATCAGAACCCATTAATGGTTCTGATTCATTTCCACCTGTGGAGCTCCAGGTGAAGCTGTCGGAAACCAGAACCTCTGATGAAACCGGGCCTGGGTTCTGCTGTGGCCCACAGAACTGCAGCAGCTCTCCCGCTTCAGGCGTAGTGTGGCGCTTCTCAGAAGGTTCTGGTTCCAAAGGAGAGTTCTGGTTCCAGAGGAGAGTTCTGGTTCCGGAGGAGAGTTCTGGTCCCAGACGGAACCACCAGGAGGAGGTAGGGTCTCTATGAACACCTGGGTTAGGGTGAACATGGCCGCCAGCAGGTGGAGGAACGTGAGAATATGAGGAACATGGGGAACGTAAAGACATGAGAACATGAAGAACGTGAGGAACGTGAGAACATGAGGATGTGAGGAACACGGGGAACATGAGGAACATGAGAAGATGAGGAATGTAAGGGACGTTAGGACATGAGGAACATAAGAAATGTGAGGAACATGAGAACATGAGGACGTGAGGAACATGAGAACATGAGAACATGAGGAACGTGAGGACATGAGGAACATAAGAAATGTGGAACATAAGAACATGAGTACCTGAAGAACATGAGGAACGTTAGGACATGAGAACATGAGGAATGTGAGGAACATGAGGAACGTGAAGACATGAGGAACATGAGGACGTGAGGAATGTAAGGAACGTGTGGAACATGAGGAACATGAGAAAATGAGGAATGTGAGGAACATGAGGAACGTGAAGACATGAGGAACATGAGGACGTGAGGAATGTAAGGAACGTGTGGAACATGAGGAACATGAGAAAATGAGGAATGTGAGGAACATGAGGAACGTGAAGACATGAGGAACATGAGGACGTGAGGAATGTAAGGAACATGAGGAACATGAGGAACATGAGAAAATGAGGAATGTGAGGAACATGAGGAGGTGAGGAATGTGAGGAACATGAGGAGAGTGAGGAACATGAGAACATGAGGAACGAGAAGACATGAGGAACTTGAGGAACGTGAGGAACATGAGAACATGAGGAATGTGAGGAACATGAGGACGTGAGGAACATGAGAACATGAGGAACATGAGAACATGAGGAACGTGAGAAATGTGAGGAACATGAGGACATGAGGAACATAAGAAATGTGGAACATGAGAACATGAGGACGTGAGGAACATGAAGACATGAGGAACATGAGGAACATGAGAAATGTGAGGAACATAAGGAACATGAGGAGAGTGAGGAACATGAGAACATGAGGAACGTGAGGAACGTGAGAAACGTGAGGAACATGAGAACATGAGAAATGTGAGGAACATAGAACATAAGAACATGAGAACATGAGGAACATGAGAAATGTGAGGAACATGAGAACACGAGGAACGAGCTGCAGGAGACCTCAGGGCGCTGCGGACCGCGGAGAACAGCAGCTCACGGCGCCATCTAGAGCCTCTGGGCTGGAACTGCATCCTGTCCTGAAGATGAACCACAAGGAACATCCAGAACCCAGAAACTGGGCTCCAGCAGAACCACGGAGGAACATCCAGAACCCAGAAACTGGGCTCCAGCAGAACCACAGAGGAACATCCAGAACCAGGAGAGGGCTCCTGAGTCCAGAAACCTGGTTCCCAGGAGAGCAGCGGGGGCCCTCAGCATCGCTCTTCATCAGACCGGGTCAGAACCTTCTGCTGTCTACATGTGAAGCTGAGGAGGGTTGATCCAAAAGGTTCTGATGTTCTCCGGGTCAGAACCACCTTCACACTGTCAGCCCAACATTCAGGGGGAACCTTAAGCTGCGATTGAACTGGGTCGGGTCCATTTTCAGCCTGAGACCAAACAGAACACAACCTGACCCTGCGGCAGCAGCTGGACTCCAGAACCAGAACCTCTCACCTAGAACCAGAACCTTCACCAGCATTCAGAGAGGAAACGGGTCAGATCGGTTCTGTGTAGTGAAGCATGTTCTAATCAGAACACCGTCACCTCAGGATCCACACAAGACCCGGGTTCTGGTTCCACCGGGTTCTGGTTCCACCGGGTTCTGGTTCCACCCAACAACACGAGCAGCCGGCCAATCACGCGTGAGCAGAAACCCAAAAATTCTGCTTGGACATCGCCATGGAGACCATGTGGGTTTGGGCTCAGAATCAGGAGGGGGGGTTCTCAACCTGCTCCCACCGAGCTGCTGCCAGGCTGGAGGGCAGCCAGCAGAACCGAACCAGAACCGAACCAGAACCGGGCCAGAACCGGGCCAGCCGCCACCAGGGGGTCAGAGGAGCAGGAGAGCCGGACCCAGAACATCTCCTGGTCCAGACCTGGGAGCAGATCGGGTCCTTCCAGATGTTCTGGGTTTCCCTGCGTCCGCCTGTCTAAATAAAAGAGAGGAGGAGGAGGAGGAGGAGGAAGAGGAGGATGAGGAGGAGGAGGAGGAGGAGGAGGAGGAGGAGGAGGAGGAGGAGGAGGAGGAGGAGGAGGAGGAGGAGGAGGAGGAGGAGGAGGAGGAGGAGGAGGAGGAGGAGGAAGAGGAGGATGAGGAGGAAGAGGAGGAGGAAGAGGAGGAGGAGGAGGAGGAGGAGGAGGAGGAGGAGGAGGAAGAGGAGGAGGAGGAGGAGGAGGAGGAGGAGGAAGAAGAGGAGGAAGAGGAGGAGGAGGAGGAGGAGGAGGAGGAGGAGGAGGAGGAGGAGGAGGAGGAGGAAGAAGAGGAGGAAGAGGAGGAGGAGGAGGACAGCCGCTCCACCATCTGTCTCCAAGACCTCGCTGGGATGCGGCTCCGTGCCAAGAACGCTCCAAACACGGAACCGGACGGTGCCAAGAGGGAGCGGAGCCAGAAGAGGCGGCGTGAATAATTGATGTGAGGGAGAACCGCAGCAGGAGAACTGGAACGTTGGGAATAAAGGAACCTCAGCCAGGAGGAGGCGCTGCAGGTCTGCGGTTCAATTCCCGGCTCCTCCACGTCTTCCCTCGTCTCCCGGCCCGTCCCTGTCAGTGAAACCCGGCAGAACCAGAGGCTTCCCGGGAGTTCTGAGCAGAACTGAAATGTTCTGGTTCTGGTTCCGGTCCAGAATCACGTGGACTCAGTGAAGGACAAACATGTTGATCTAAAATCATCAGTTTACTTCCTGTCTGGTTTCATTCCAGGTGAATTTTTCCTTTGAAACCATTTTATGCTTATTTTTCCTGAACTGCTGAATTTCATTCCTTGAAAACTTTTTTTAGCTGTTTTGTTTTAATTTAAATAATTAGAATATTTTATTTTGAAGTTATCTCTATTTTTCTGTCCAATCGGCTGCGGTTACTTCCTGTTTTCAGAGCAGCGGACCCCCTGATTGGTGGACGGGTAGTTGCAGCTCATTGGATGAACAGCTGATGAAGATGAAGATGGTCAGTTGTGAACAAACTAGAACGGAGCTCGGAACCGGAACCTCAGCGAACCGGACCCCAAAGCAACTCCTCAACTCCAAGTTCTGCCGGATTTCAGCACAGATGTTCTCCATTCTGCATTGTTTGTTGTTAATTCAGCCAGACCAGGTGTACCTTCATAGAAGGTACACCTGGTCTGGTGTTCTGTTAGCTGTGACATAATCAGGGGAGGCAGATCATCCTCTATTACCATCTACCATAGAAAGTACTCCTGGGTCAATGTGAGCTTCTGAGCTTTCTGTGTCTCTGCTCTGTCTTCTCTAACATAGAAAGTACTCCTGGGTCAATGTGAGCTTCTGAGCTTTCTGTGTCTCTGCTCTGTCTTCTCTAACATAGAAAGTACTCCTGGGTCAATGTGAGCTTCTGAGCTTTCTGTGTCTCTGCTCTGTCTTCTCTAACATAGAAAGTACTCCTGGGTCAATGTGAGCTTCTGAGCTTTCTGTGTCTCTGCTCTGTCTTCTCTAACATAGAAAGTACTCCTGGGTCAATGTGAGCTTCTGAGCTTTCTGTGTCTCTGCTCTGTCTTCTCTAAGCCCCAGTGGGTGGAGGCAGATGAGCGTTCACACTGAGCCTGGTTCTGGTTCTGCTGGAGGTTCTCCTCCCTGTTAAAGGGGAGTTTTCCTCTCCACTGTCGCTTCATGCATGCTCAGTATGAGGGATTGCTGCAAAGCCAACGACTGGATGCTGCCTGCTGGGGTTCCTTAGAGAGAACCTCTGAACCAGCCTGGAGGATCTGATGGAGACAACATGTTGGTGCTTTATAGAACGGGATTAAATTCTCCAGCAGGACTTGGAACCGACCCACACTGCCAAAGGTACCAAGTCCAGTGAGGTCCAGAGCGATACCAGAACCAACATGCAGGTGACCCATTGTTACGAATGAACCGTAGAAAATGAACAGAAGCGAGAACATATTTAATCTAAGAAGCCAGAGGGAGGCCACAGCGTCAGCGATGGACTCTCCCATAAACGCGGTGCAGGGAGAGGCGAGAGGACCCGATTGTGGACCGGATCTTTAGAACCGACTGTCAGGTTCTCGTTCCTGCAGGTTCCCGAACATCACGCAGAAC
The DNA here is from genome assembly GCF_011125445.2 of Fundulus heteroclitus. Classification (NCBI taxonomy): domain Eukaryota; kingdom Metazoa; phylum Chordata; class Actinopteri; order Cyprinodontiformes; family Fundulidae; genus Fundulus; species Fundulus heteroclitus. The sequence goes on from NW_023396879.1 coordinate 2,418,955, forward strand.
ATTATCCAGAACCTCACCTAAAACATCAATTAGAACCTCACCCAGAGAATTACCTAGAACCTCACCCAGGTCAGTGGTTTCATTTCCAGGTCCCCAGGAACCCGTCCTGCGTGTTCTAGGTGCTGCCCAGGGGTCGCAGACCCTGGGTTCTGCTGAGGAGGAACGTGTGGGTTCTTCTCTAAATGCCCTTGGTGTCCCCAGCCCAAAAGTAACTATTAGTTTATATATAAAGATAAATTATTATTTTGTTTTGCCTTGTCCCCAATGCAGTTTTAGAAATAATTGTTATTTTGTTTAAAATGACCATTTATTGTTTGTCCCTGGGTTGACTGTCCAGTTGTCCTACGTAACTGTCCCTTTAAGAAAGCCACGCCCACTCCTAACACCTAATTTGCATAACTGAGTGGACATAAAATATTAATTGATTGATTGTGAAAAAGAAAATATAAAGGTTTGGATTTGCCTGCCCTCTTTGTTCCTTCTGTCCATCGTGTTAACCAGATTAAGTTTCTGTTTTTATGCCTTAAATTTATTAAACTGAATATTTATTATCTATCTTTGCTTATTGATATATTAAGAGTTGTTGGATAATAAATGCAAAATGTGCGTAATTTGCATTGTGAAAAAAACTAAACCAGAAAAACAGACGACGTCTTATAGCTATATGCAGTATTTAATGTAATTAAAAATAGATTTAAAATAACGTAATAGTGAATATAATATATAATTCAGGAGAAAGTAAGAATTTATTTAAAAAAGTAATTCTCAAAGCTTTCATGCAATTTAAACAATTTAAACAAATTTAAACTGTTGTGTATCTGTGGACACATTAAATGTGACAAATCAAAATAAATCTGTTTAGCAGATTAAGCCTGATTATTATTTTCAGCCAGTTTAGAGTCTGTTGTTAGAGAAGAAATATCAAGATAAAAAAATAAAATACTTTAAAAATGATTTAAAGGAGCAATAAGTAAGATATTTACTGTCAAATCAAACCAAAAGGCACCGCATTAAAAAGAATGAGCCATGATGGACCAGGCTAGAAAATCACTGACCCTCAACATGGTCCAGAACCTTATCCAGAACCTTATCCAGAACTTTATACAGAACATGATCCAGAACACGACCCAGTACGTCACTTAGAACATCACTTAGAACATCACTTAAAACACATGTGTGGTTTCTGCCCTCGTTTCTTCCTGCGGAGGAAGGGCGGTGGAACCTGGTTCTGTTGGACCTGCAGAGAACCTTAATCCCATCTGAAGCGCCCTGAGATGTTCTCCTGAGGAGCAGAGCGGCGCCTCCAGAGGGAACCGTCTGAATTTAACAGGGTTCCACGGAGGTTCTCAGCATTCTAGGCCCTCTGAAGCAGCAGCGATTATGTGTGGTTCTCCTGAACCTTAGAACCGAACATCCCGGAGGTTCTTGAGGAACGCAGCCCGGGCTCCTGGTCTGGGGGTCTGGGGGTCGGGGGGGGGGGAGGTTCCCTCCCTCAGAGAGCGGCGCTGCGTGTTTATGGATCCGCTGGAGGAGAAGAGCTCCATCGCTGCGGAGAACCAAAATATCTGCAGAGCGCTGAAGGGAAAGCAGCGAGAGGTCAGAGGTCAGCCTCCTCACATTCTTCTTCTTCTCTTCTTCTCTCTCGCCGCCCACGCAGCTACCAGTACCACCAGAACCGGCCCGACTGGGCGCCTCCTCTGCAGAGAGGAGGAGGCCTGCAGGCGAGAGGATGCCCCCCCCCCCCCCCAGTTACACATGCTGATGTTATTCATGTTCTCTACCGCAGGAACAGAACCATGATGGTTCCTGCAGACCTGCTGCGTTCATCACAGCTCAGGTCAGCAGGGAGAACCGGGAGAACCGGGAGAACCGGACTCAGACGGTCCGGTTCTGGTGGAAACTCAGGAGATATTTACAGACATTTAAACAAAGTCTGTGAAGACGCACACACACACACGCACACACACACACGCACACACACGCACACACACACACAGACACACACACACACGCACACACACACACGCACACACACACGTACGCACACACACACACACGCACACACACACGCACGCACACACACACACACACACACACACACACACACACACACGCACACACACACACACACGCACACACACACACACACACACACACACACACGCACACACACGTACGCACACACACACACACACGCACACACACACGCACGCACACACACACACGCACACACACACGCACGCACACACGCACGCACGCACGCACGCACACACACACACGCACACACACACGCACGCACACCTGCAGGCGGGCTCAGGGTGACAGCCAATCAGAATGCGGCTCTGCTTGCACTCAGGTGACCTATCAGAAGCAGGTAGGACGCTTCCTGATTGGTCAGAACCTGCAGGCGCCCTTAGAACAGAACGAGCCTAGAACGTCATTTTTATGTGAACCTTATTCTAACAAATAGAACTGAATAAAAACAATAAAGAACAACATGAAGGTTTAAAATGCCGGATGGGATTCATTGGTTTAAAACATGAAGAACTTGTTTTCTGCAGTTCTAACAGCTCCAGAACCGTTTGGGCCGCCAGTCTGGACCTCACAGAACAGATCCCTCAGAACCAGAACCAGAACCAGAACCAGGAAACTACGGGTCCTGCCAGAAGCGATGAGCTGAGAGGAGTAAAGGTGGAGGAAGGCCGCCCCCTGCTGGCTGGTTGCAGGAGCAGCGCCTCCTCTGAGGAGTGGCAGCAGAACCAGAACCAGGACAGAACCTCTGGATGGTGTCGGTACTTCCTGAAGCTTTCACAGCCGGCCAGCAGCACCTGACCCAGAAACTGAAGCAACGCCTCGGTTCTCCTTCAGGCCTGCAGGAGGAGGCGGCTGTGAGGGGGGGGGCCTGACCTCAGAGAGGAGTGATGGACCCCGCAGGAGGCGACAGCATGAAGGATGCTGCAGGAGGAAGTGGGGCGAGGCGGCGCCATCACTCACCCCCCCCCCCCCACCTGGGCACGCAGCCAGCGGCTCTGCCACGTTCTCCTCCGCGCCCTCTGAGGAACCTTCAGAGCACGGCTGCAGCTCCTGGTGTTCTTCAGGACTTCCAGAAAACCTGGGTTCTGATGGAAGCTCACAGGTTCTGGTTCCCCTCTGAGCAGAACTCTCATTCTATGGTTCTGAAGGTGTTCTGTCGGGGCGGACCTTCAGTTCACGTGTTCCTGCAGCAGTTTGTGGTTCCTCTGAGTGCAGACCACCTCTGAGGTATAATTACCTCCCACGCTGCCCTCCTCAGATCAGGAGCTCCACATCCTCCACCTCCCAGCTCCACCTGAGCGCTCCGCCCACCGGCTGCTGACAGACCGGCCCCGCTCGGTTTGATCCGACTCCTCTCCGTCCCCTCGGCTGGAACCAGCAGCTCAGCTCTTATTTCCGCAGCGCTTAATGAGAAACACATGGCGGCTCCTCCTCAGGCCTCCTGATCCGCTCTGCCGGGGCCCGGGGGCCCGGGGGCCCAGGAGCAGCGAGAGGTCCTCCTCCGGCCTGCTGGCTGAGCTGGACCCAGGAGCAGGGAGAGACTCCTGCAGGTTCCTGCAGGTTCCTGCTGCTGATTCTGTTCCAGCTTCTTAATAAAAGAACATTTGTTGTTGTTTCTCTTGGGATTATTTTCTGTTCTACTCCTTTCTGACTAGTTTCTGCCTCTGAAGCTGCAGAGATCTGCAGGTCAGATGGAGCCTGGAAGGCAGAGCGCAGGGCCCAGAGGAAGGTCCGGTTCTCTGGGCCCAGAGGAAGGTCCGGTTCTCTGGGCCCAGAGGAAGGTCCGGTTCTCTGGGCCCAGAGGAAGGTCCGGTTCTCTGCAGTCTGGAGCCACAGCCACCATCAGACCTACCAGCATGGAGGACGGAGATGTTCCCAGCATGCAGCAGCTCTGCTGTCCCCTGGACTGCACAGGGAGGTCCAAGTACCAGCAGAACCGGTTCTGTCCGCTGACCTCTAAAGCTTAAATATGATGAAGAGAGTAGGTCCAGTAGATCCATCAGATCCAGCAGGTCCAGCAGGTCCAGCAGGTCCAGTAGATCCAGCAGGTGCAGCAGGTCCAGTAGATCCAGCGGCATCCATTCCTGGGAACGTTCTAACCAATCTGGATCCTGGATCCTGGAAGATCTGCTCAGGTGGGTCAGATCTTCGGGACGCTCAGCCTCCTGGTGTCTTCAGGAACCAGCTCCTAGCTTCACTCTTCTTCCTTCTTTCACCCAGAAAGAACCAGCGAGATGCTCCAGAACCGTTCCCCCATTCTTCCTGGAGAGCTTTGCAGAACAGTTTTCTTCTGGATCAGGAAGAGGAACCGTCTGATGATCTGATCAGGACCTCAGCAGGTGGATGGAGAAAACAGGCACACCTGCAGGCAGCCTGGGCCTGGTCTTCAGAGGAGAAGAACGAGGTGTACCTGGAGGAACATCAGGAACATCTGCACATCAGCAGCAGCTCCGGCCCAGTTGTGTCTCTGGACCTGGAGGTCCCTCAGCGTCTCCTCCAGACCTGGAGGGAACTAGATCTTCCTGACTCCATGGTCCACATGAAGCAGGAGACTTCAGGAGGACAGCCACCATCAGGGTGGAGGCCACTGACGGAGAACCAAGGCCTTCAGCAGCTGCTGCTTCCTCCTCCTCAGGTCCGTCTGCATCTCCAGCGGTGGCTGAGGTTCTGATGGTTACCCTAGCGGTTCCAGATGTTCTCCAGGTCTCCAGGGGACGTTGGCTGGTTAATCACAGACGGATCATCTGTCAGAGCCAGACCTCCAGCTTCAGAGATCTTCAGAGATCCTCTGCAGATCCTCTGGACTCTGAGCAGCTTCCCAGACTCCCGCTGATCCAGACCCTCCAGCCGTAATTTCCTGTCCGGTTCTCACAGGAATGTTCTCCGCAGCCCTGGAGGCACGTTCCAAACTCTCTTCTTCAGGGTTAAACCAACTTCCTGCAAACGTTCCCCAGCTGACAGCAGCTCCTCAGCTGGAGCTCCAGATGTTCCAGCCTGGAGACAAACAGCAGCAGGTAGAACGTCCCGACAGAACCGCTGCTGTTCTGTGTTCAACATCACTGCCTGACCTTTAATTTAGAACGTGCTCCGTGTTCTAAAGCTCAGCAGCAGGTTCTAACGCTGCGGCTGACACCAGCTGGTGGCGCTGCTGTTTATCTCTTCCTTTTCTTTTTCAGGTTGGACGGGTGGTCCTGCCCCCCCCCCCCCCGACCCAGCCTGACGTCGCTCTGCGGCTAGCTGCTAAACATTTTATGCGCTGCACATCTGCTATAAATGTTCAAACATGACCTTTCAGATTTTACCAAATTCATTGAAGCCCCCGGTAAAAATAAAGAATAAAAAACCGTTTTTAATGATTTATTACGTTAATTCCATCACAGACACCATCCTGGACACCACAGGTTGAACATGACAGTCACTGTAGAGCAAATAAAGATATAAAAGCGTAATAAATTAGAAATCTTGGTGTTATTTTTGACCAAGACATGTCATTTAAATCTCATATTAAACAGATTTCCAGAGTTTCCTTTTTTCACCTCAGGAATATCGCCAAAATTAGAAACATTCTGTCCAGGAGTGATGCTGAAAAACTAGTCCATGCATTTGTTACTTCAAGGCTGGACTATTGTAATTCTTTACTATCAGGAAGTCCACAAAATGCAGTTCAAAGCCTTCAGCTGATCCAAAATGCTGCAGCAAGAGTTCTGATGAAAATCAACCAGAGGGATCATATTTCTCCTGTTTTAGCTTCCCTTCATTTAAAATTTAAAATTATTGCTGCTCTCCAATCTGCATTGTTTGTTGTTATTTCAGCTTTTAACTTTTTGTTCTCTGTCATTTTTCTCTTCATAGAAGGTACACCTGGTCTGGCGTTCTGTTAGCTGTGACATCATCAGGGGAGGCAGATCATCCTCTATTACCATCTAACATAGAAAGTACTCCTGGGTCAATGTGAGCTTCTGAGCTTTCTGTGTCTCTGCTCTGTCTTCTCTAACATAGAAAGTACTCCTGGGTCAATGTGAGCTTCTGTGCTTTCTGTGTCTCTGCTCTGTCTTCTCTAAGCCCCAGTGGGTGGAGGCAGATGAGCGTTCACACTGAGCCTGGTTCTGGTTCTGCTGGAGGTTCTCCTCCCTGGAGGATCTGATGGAAGCTGACTTTAGACGACATGTTGAGAATTGGACCTATAGAATTTAAACTGAAGCATAATTTATTACTATCATATTTAATAAATGAGCTGTCTTTTCTTTTAGAGATAAATGAAGGTTAAATACCTAAAGAACACTTTAAAGAATTAAACGTATTGACGTCTCCCTCAGGATAAATTAACTGGACTCCAAGTTCCCACAGACTGCAACAAGCCAACATTAACTCCTGGTTTTTATGGCAACAGATCCAAAAATGTAAATCTGGTTTTAAATTAACTATTAATTATTTCCTGTCCGACCCAATGAGTAACAGACACCAAACACCGGGCAGGATCAGAACCTTCCTCTGCATGGCGGTCAGAAAACATCCGCCTCAGAACCTCTCAGAGTGTGGAGTAGCCTCAAACGTCTGCTTTTGTCCCGCTTATCAGAGCAGCGTGAGGCAGCAGGGAGAGGGTGTGTGTGCAGAGAGGGAACAGATGGGCCGGATTAATTAGGCCCTGTATGTTTAAGCAGAAAGGTATTTATTTGCGTGAGTGGCCGAGGGCTGGAAAAGGAAAAGAGCAAACAGGGAGAACTTCCTTCGCAGCAGATCTGCAGGAACGGCGACGTTTTGATGAGCTCGCAGCGATCAGGTTGCAGCGCAGAGTGGTTTCAGGGAATTCTAAATAAATCTGGACGGAGGAGGAGGAGGAGGAGGGCTCTGTGTTTACAGCCGGCTCTGGAGACCTGAAACGGACCCTCCGAATAAATAAATCCCACAGCTACAGGAAGTTCAGCTGCTTCCCCCTCAGGCCCAGTTTAGTTTTATTAGATCCAGTCCTGCAGAGATACCGAGCAATGAGACCTGCTTCCTCCTGCTTCCTCCTGCAGCTGGAAGCCTGTGAGCTGCTTCTGAAAGACGGGCCTCCTCGTCTCCTCATTACTTCAAACCAATCTGCTGCGGTTAGAGGTCTGGGTGGCTGACCTCCGACCGCCCCGCGCTGAATACACGTAGAGTTGCTCTGGTACTCCTGCTGCAGGGTGGGGCTGTCTTACAGAACCAATCAGAACCTTTCCACAACGAGGACTGGAAAACCCAACAGGCTCCATCAGCTGGAGGAGACTGGGCTGGACGTTCAGAGCTCCTCAGTGAAGCCAGTTTCACCAAACACCAATCAGCCCACTAACGTCCTGGACCGGGACAGAACCAGCCGGTCTAAATGGACCTGAGACGTGCTGCTGTCCCTGTGGACGAGCCAGAAATCTGTTTAACAATCAGAGGAGACAAAGACTGACATGTTTGGATTAAATCTGAGACTTTCCCACTTAAGGAACACAGTATCAACGGTGAAGCACGGCAGTGGCGGCATCATGCTGTGGGGCTGTGGTGCCAAGACCAGTTTAGCCTAAAACCCGATAATATCCGTCCCTCAGGGTCTGAAGGAATCATCTAATCTACTGGTAGTCCATCATGCATCATTCTGTTTGGCTCCTTCCTGTTAGTTTCTGCTTGCTGGCTGCTCACTAGTGTTTATGTGTCCGGTTAGCTTAGCAGTTAGCTTAGCGGTTAGCTTAGCAGTTAGCTTAGCAGTTAGCTTAGCGGTTAGCTTCGGTGTTAGCCGTTCATTGTAGCTCTGCTGTTCTCACCGTAGACTTTGAACATGGCTGAGAGTCACTAGGAGTGAACCGTGTTCCTGATTATGAGGAGAAGAAGAAGATCTCAGTAGAAATAAATGAGACCAGAGAGGATTTAGGAGATTTTTCCATGTGATCCCACTGAGGAGCAGGTAAGACGTTCTAACGCAGTCATTGAAAAAGGGACTTGGGGAAAGTTCGTCTCTACCTTTAAAGAACCACTAACGCCCAGATGAACTTATTTTGTTAATAATGTGTATACATGGCTGTCTTCAGCTACGCAGTAATGGCTGTTTAAATTCTACTTCTCAGCGTACTGGGGAGTTTACCTAGTGTGCAGTGCATGCTGGGACATCCTGCCACAGTTTAGGGCTTGTAGCCTAAAAGAAAGCATCGGCTCAAAGGAAGCATGTTTAGGCGTCCAGCCCTCTCTGCTGTGGATGTAGGTGTTATGGATGAGGAGCAGAGAAGCTGACCTGGTTCCAGCAGAACTCCATCAGCTAGCATGAGTGCATCCAAGGTGGAACCTGATGCTGCACAAACATGTTTAGATGAACGCTAAGATCAGGGCGGTGCCAGCCTGTGGAGGCCTAAACGCTCCCCACCATCTCTGTCCTGGTGGTTAGAAGCTGCTGCTTGGTGTGAGAGGAGGACTTGGTCTCCTGAACCATGAGGAGATGCTGATGTAATCTCTCTGGAACGTGATGGAGAACCGAGCTGTAAACTCCTCCTCCTCTGTTCTCTGATGGCTTCTTTCTCCTCCCTAAAACCAGCAGCGCTCCAACTGCAGGTTGCTCAGTGCGAGCCACAGCTAGCAAAGACTCCTGGAAACGGGTGTGTGTCAGCCTCTCCTCCTCCTCCTCCTCCTCTTCCTCCTCCTCCTCCTCCTCCTCTTCCTCCTCCTCTTCCTCCTCCTCCTCTTCCTCCTCCTCTTCCTCCTCCTCCTGCTGCTGAGGTTCTATTTCCACGGCTTCCTGTCTGTATCTGCAGATAAACTCCAGGTTCCCTGAGGTTCTGCTCTCTCGGTGTCGGCTCGGTTTAAAGAATCCAGAAAAGCCATTCAGACGCAGAGCGGCCCAGAATCCCAGCATGCACCATGTCAGCGTCACCAGCTGAGACGGCAGGACGCTCTGTGGCCTCTGCAGCCGCCCTGGACACCCAATCCACTCCTCCACCAGCAGCCTGAGAACAGCAGCCTGAGAACGGCAGCCTGAGAACAGCAGCCTGAGAACGGCAGCCTGAGAACGGCTCTGGTTTCAGGCTGAGGAGGACGGCCTCACCTGCAACTGGACCTGTCGGGTCGCTGACCTGCAGCACCACAGCACTCACACTGGAAGAACCTCCCTGTTAGAACAGCCGGGAGAACCAGGAGCTCTGCAGGAACCAGGTCTGGTTCTCAGACGGCCATGAAACAGAACCAGCGGCGCAGCAGAACCTCAACCACGGAGGAGTTGGACCTGAAGGACGGTTTGGGTTCTGAAGTGAAGCAGCTTGGAGTCTAACAACCTCATGATGATGTGGAACCAGAACCCCCCCCCCCCCCCCCCAGCTCAGTGCAGCCTCTCAACACACCCACTGAGCATGTGCAGACCCCCACGCTGGATTAAGCAGGGCGCCATCTGTCCACCGGGGGGGGGGGGGCTCATCCAAGGTGACCCTGAGGTAAAGCTGGCAACATCTGCAGGAGAGCGGCCCTGACTGCCCCCCCCCCCCCCCCTGACCCGGGGTGGAGCAGCTGGTTGGGGACCAGCTGGACTCTTTCATCACCATCAGCCTGAAAACGCTCCTAAGGTTCTGGACCCGAGGTTCTGCTCTGAGAACATGCTGCATCCTCATCTTCTCCAGCATCAACTGGCCTCTGGAGGTCCTGGAGGTCCTGGAGGTCCTGGAGGTCCTGGAGGTTCTGGAGGTCCTGGAGGTTCTGGAGGTCCTGGAGGTCCTGGAGGTTCTGGAGGTTCTGGAGGTCCTGGAGGTCCTGGAGGTTCTGGAGGTCCTGGAGGTTCTGGAGGTCCTGGAGGTCCTGGATCCCAGGATGCTCCCTCAGAGGACCTCCCCAGTGGGCGGGTTCCTGGGGGCTGCAGGGTCTCCAGCTGTCAGCCTTCCAGGTGAGCGTACCTGGTCCTGCACACACCTGGCTGCTCGGCCTCCTGGGTGGAGGAGAGCGGAGGACTCTGGCGCCTCCTGCAGGTCAGCGGCTCACACGGCGCCGCTCTGACGTCACGCCTCCAGGACAGGTCCGGTTCCGATCCAGTCATCATCTTTTACTTGATCCAGACTTATCCAGAACCTTCTGAAGGTTCTGATGTTTTTACATCATCTTCAGCCCAGTTACAGTTCCCAGACATCTAATCAGAACCAGTCTGCTGACCAGCAGAACCAGCAGAATCTCACTTCCACCGGAACATCTTTGGACTTTTGAACAGAACTCATGAGTCCACCCTTAAATAAACTCTAACCTGTCCCGGCCCGCTTCGTCGGTCCAGAACCTTTTCCAGTTCTGTGTTCTGTGTGGAGGAACCTCTTCAGTCAGCAGAGTCCTGTGACGCAGGAGCAACCTCCGGTCCAGAACACGGTGCTGGACTCTAACCAGGAGGGTTCTGATCCGCCAACATCTGGCAGCCTAATCGGATCAGCCGGGCCTGAGCGGCGCTCCTGGTTCTCTCAGGTCCATTAGTGGAATTGCTTAATCGCTCAGAGCGCTGCTGTGGAACGCTCTGATGGGATCACGGCGTTCCACAGCAGCTGGATCTGCAGGAACCGGAGCGGCTCCAGGTTCTGTTATCAGCAGAACAATCGGACCCGGGCCGCCTCCAGGACCGGCGGTCCGATGATCTGACACCAGCAGCTCCATGGAAGCTTCTGCAGACCATCAGAGGACGGCTCTGGTTCTCCTGGAGATGTTTCTCTGCAGCAGCACGGCCGGTTCTGGTCCGACATGCTCCAGAACCTCGGCTGCAGGCCGACAACATGAGCCGGAACCCAAAAGTCCAATCTTTGTTCTGGTCAGTGAAGGCAGCAGAACCAGGAGGCAGAGGTCAGCTGCTGGAGGAGGACGTGTTCTCCTCAGGAGGTTCTGCTGGTTCTGGCTGCTGCTCCCTGCCGGTCCGTTCCGGGGACAGCTGAATGAATGAAGGGTTCTGATGTTCTAGGTGGAACGGGTCTAGATGCTGGGACAGGGCGATGCCTGCAGAACCGTATCTGCTCAGAACCTTCCTGGGTCCAGACCGCTCTGGACCTCTGAGCTGCTCCGGTTCTGTAGTTCTGGCAGAAAAATGCATCATTACTGTTCTAACGCTCAGCAGGTCAGCAGGTTCTGCTGGGGAACCGGTTCTGACCCAGAGCAACAGAAGCCGGTTCAGCTTCTCTCTGGATCAGATGCACAGCAAGGCGTGAAGCTCAGAGAGAAAACAGGAATAATGAGCGGCGCCGTTTGCGGGCCAGAACGCTGACGGCTGTGTGACAGAACAGGTGATGTTTACTGAGCGGAACATGGCAGCGGAACATGGCAGCGGAACGTGACAGCGGAACGTGGCAGCGGGCCGCCGGCGCCAACGGAACCAGCAGCAAACAGCCTGCAGACTGACACCTCAGCTGGCAGCACAGGCGCCGTGGCGCCGGCCCAAAAACACGCAGCAGATGGTGTTTCTGGTTCTGGTTCCAACATTTCTCTGTCACAATCACAACAGATCCCACCTCAGCCTGGCCTCTGATTGGCTCCTGCCTCTGATGGAGGCCTGGAGCTGACCAATCAGAGCCTTTAGCCGACTCCTCAGCTTTGGGTTCAGAGGTGAAACATCAGAACTTTTTGAAACTTCTCCCTGGTTCTGGTTCCCCCCCAGCAGTGCCACTGAACCAGGTGGTGAAGTTCTGGTTCCGCCCCGGTTCCAGATCATGGCTCCAGCTGCACGGCGTTCTGCTTGGCCAGCAGGGGGCGCTTCACCAGCGAGGTCAGAACCTCCTGATGCTGCAGCTGCAGCCCAGAACCGCCTTGGTCTCTCAGACTGGACCTGGACCAGGCTGCAGCTAATGGACCGAGCCGGGTCAGAGCAGAACCACCAGAGGTCTTCTTCTATGGTATCTTCTGACCTCCAGCCTCAGGAGGCCTTCAGACGCAGAGAGCTGCGTGGCGCCTCCACGGCCTTCCTCACCAGGAACCAGGTTCTGTAGGACCTTCCTCACCAGGAACCAGGTTCTGTAGGACCTTCAGCATCAGAACCAGGTTCTGTAGGACCTTCAGCATCAGGAACCAGGTTCTGTAGGACCTTCAGCATCAGAACCACGGTACTGTCCAGCTGGGCCTCCTGCCGTCAGAACCGGTTCTCCCTGCGGACACGTCTGGATCTCCAGCAGGGGGTGCTGCTTGTGAACCGGGCCGTGAAGCAGAGGTCCGGTTTGTTGGTTCTGGGCGGAGCCGGGACAGAGAACCGGATCCGCCTCGCCGGGATGAAAGCTGCTCCTGATACTGATCCGGACCTGGCAGAGAACCCGCTCCACAACAACGGCCGCTTTGTTCTCCTGCTCCTCACACAGCCGGCCCATTACCTGCCACAGGAACCGGTTCTGAACTCAGAGCGGCACGGACCTCTGCCACACCAGAACCTGACCCAAACCCAGATAACCCATCAGCTGTGATGGGAATCAGTTTACAACTAGAACCAGAACCAGACCGGGACTAGAACCCTGGCGTGTCCTCCCAGCAGAACCTCCAGCAGAACCTTCTGCCCTGCCTGCAGATCCTCCTCATTTGGACCCAACCCAGCAGAACTGGGCTCCTAGCATCTCCAGCACCACGTCTGGACCTCTGATGAAGCCCTCACACGGGCCCACCGGACCAGAACCGAGCTGGAACACTGACCTGTTCCTTCAGTAGAACATGAAACACAGTAAATTAGTGCCAGACGGGTCCAGTTGACCCAGTTTGTAACTGAACCAGGCGTCCCTGGCCTTCAGCTAAATGGGGACCTTGGAGTGGCCTAGTCAAAGGCCTGACCATATAAGGCCGTTCCTGCTGGAAAGCTGAATTAGAACATTCTGCAGAGAGGAGCGGAACAAAGTTCCTCCCCGGCGCTGGAGAGACCCGCTGCTGAGGGCCCGGCGGGTCAGGGGCCAAAAAAATGAGCCAATCAGATCTGATCTACAAACAAGATTTCTCTATTTTCATAAAATAAATCTCTAGAGGAATCAACACGGGTCATTTCAGAACCGGATGCAGAGCGGTCCAAAGTGGGAACCGGCTGCCAGGTTCTGATGGTACCAACGGAGCGCTGAAGGAGATAAAGTTCTGAGAGCAAAGCCTGATGGAACAGTCCAGAGAACACGAGTACCTGGGTACCTGGGTACAGCAGAGAGGAGGAGAGTCTGAAGCAGGAAGATGGAGGAAACGGAGAGAGCTGATTGGCTGATCCACCTGAACCACTGTTCACCTGGAAACACTTCCATGGAGCTGCCAGCGGAGCTAGTCTGCTATTAGCATGTAACATAGAAGGTACACCTGGTCATAGAAGGTACACCTGGTCATAGAAGGTACATCTGGTCATAGAAGGTACACCTGGTCATAGAAGGTACATCTGGTCATAGAAGGTACACCTGGTCATAAAAGGTACACCTGGTCATAAAAGGTACACCTGGTCAAAGAAGGTACACCTGGTCATAGAAGGTACACCTGGTCATAGAAGGTACACCTGGTCATAGAAGGTACATCTGGTCATAGAAGGTACACCTGGTCATAAAAGGTACACCTGGTCATAAAAGGTACACCTGGTCAAAGAAGGTACACCTGGTCATAGAAGGTACACCTGGTCATAGAAGGTACACCTGGTCATAGAAGGTACACCTGGTATGGTGTTCTGTTAGCTGTGACATCATCAGGGGAGGCAGATCATCCTCTATTACCATCTAACATAGAAAGTACTCCTGGGTCAATGTGAGCTTCTGAGCTTTCTGTGTCTCTGCTCTGTCTTCTCTAACATAGAAAGTACTCCTGGGTCAATGTGAGCTTCTGAGCTTTCTGTGTCTCTGCTCTGTCTTCTCTACCATAGAAAGTACTCCTGGGTCAATGTGAGCTTCTGTGCTTTCTGTGTCTCTGCTCTGTCTTCTCTAACATAGAAAGTACTCCTGGGTCAATGTGAGCTTCTGTGCTTTCTGTGTCTCTGCTCTGTCTTCTCTAACATAGAAAGTACTCCTGGGTCAATGTGAGCTTCTGAGCTTTCTGTGTCTCTGCTCTGTCTTCTCTAACATAGAAAGTACTCCTGGGTCAATGTGAGCTTCTGAGCTTTCTGTGTCTCTGCTCTGTCTTCTCTAAGCCCCAGTGGGTGGAGGCAGATGAGCGTTCACACTGAGCCTGGTTCTGGTTCTGCTGGAGGTTCTCCTCTGTCCGACCTGTCTGGAGGTTCTGAACGGATTCTGGGAAGAACCCTCATGTGTCGTGTTGTGAACCTGCAGAAATAAACTGGACTGAGTTCTGCACAAACGTTCTGGTCCAAATCAACCTGCATCCAGAACCAGCGTTTCAGGCACTGTGAGTGTGGTGCTGCAGAACCTCATCCAGTCCTCAGGTTCTGCTGCACTGCCCAGGAGAACCAAGCAGAACAGAACCGCTGGTGTCTCTCCTTTGAAGTGAAACTTAAAATCTGTTTTTTCTCTTTCCAGTTAAAGTTCGTTTCTTCCACTTTTTAATGCAGAATTTAACCAGAACTTTCAGAGAGGAACATCCAGAACCTGGGTCCGTTTGGGTTTCAGATCATCTAAGCAGCTGCTGCAGACGTCAGTGGTCCTGGTTCTGGGTGCATCAGAACCACTGAAGATGCTCTTCACCAGGGAGGAACGGTCGGATCCAGAGTCCAACTGGGGGCGGTGATACCGGGTTCTGGTGGTTCTGGAAGGGGCAGTGACCCGGGGAGCGTGTTCTGAGACGACCGTGACCCGGTTCTGAGAGCCGCACATTCCTGCTCAGAGAAAAACGGGTTTTTGGTGAATCTCTTGTTCTGGATTCTGCTGCGACTGAAGAGGTTCTACTGGACCGGTCGGGAGAACCACGGAGAACTTTAACCTTCAAGGTGAGGACAGCCTTCAGAACCGCTCCTCCACCTGATCCGGACTGATGAGCAGAGGTTCTGGTTCTGTCATTGACCCGCTGAGCTCTACTAAACCTGCTCTGTCCACAGAGTCCACAGGTCATTCATCTGTCACCAGAACCTGTGAACCGGGCCTGGTTCTCCTGCAGCTCAGAATTCCCTAAGACCTGCAGAACACCAGCAGAACCTGAAGTTCTGTCTGGACAACAACATGAAGGCAGGACAGGGGTTCTGGACGGGTCAGAACCACGGCTGCAGTGTGAAGCAGCTGCACAGACGGGTTCTACAGCACTTGGACCCGGTACAGAGACAGTTGTGAGCTGGAAAGGAGGTTAAATCCAAAAGGTTCTGGATAGTTACCGGGTCAGAACCACCACCACACTCTAGGCTCCACATTGTGGAGGAAACCTAAATGGGCTTCCTGTGACCCGGTTAAACTCTGATGGTTCTGGAGGGACAGCTGACACGTGGAGGTCCAAACAGGACCGGGTCCATCACGGCCGGGCCAGAACCCTATACTGGTGCTAGACGAATGTATCGGTACCAGAACCCAAAGCAGAATGTTCTGATGCATCTCTGAATCAACGGATTCAAACAGAAGAAACCCGGTTCTGTGTTTTTGGCTCGTTGATGTTCAGAACCAGGCCCGGCTCGGATCGGTCCGTTAACGTGAGGGACCAGAACCAGAAACCCAGCAGAACCAGGCCCGGCTCGGATCGGTCCGTTAACGCGTGGGACCAGAACCGGAAACCCAGCAGAACCAGGTACGTAAAATGCTCAGAGCTTTGACTCAAACATGTTCTAAAACGTTTGATCAGAACCGGCGGTCCACACGGTCAGAACTACGTGACGTCATGGTGATGTCACCGTGATGTCACCGTGATGTCACCGTGATGTCACCCTCTCCACGCCACAGGACAGGCGCGGCGGCGGCGCCGGCGGCGGACGGCGTGCTCAGGAAGTTCCAGCAGACGACTCTAATCCTCCAATTTCCTCCAGTAATCATGTCGGGCTGCTGAGGCCCGGTCCAAATCAGAAACAGGCCCGGCTCACACAGAACCACAGCAGGCCTGGTAGCGCTCACACCGACCCGAGCCGCCGTCATCCGGAAAATTAACCAATCAGACGCTGACTAACAGCCAGGGCCCGTCTGGGGGGTAAAGGAACCAGAACCAGACCCGGTTCTGGAACGAAGCCCCACTGCTGTTGCTAGCAGGACCAAAACCTTTGGAAAAGGTTGGGTTTGGGCTTTAAACTGAGCGGGTTCTGTTCAGTCAGAACTTCTGTTCAGTCAAAGAATTCTGAACCGGGTCGGTAAAATTACCAGCAGCAACCGCCGAAAAGTTCTGCACCATTCGGGTCAGAGATGCATCAGAACCACCTCAGGAATGAGGCAAAACAAACCCGAAAACAGCTCAGACACGATCAGAACCAGCTCCAAATACGGTCAGAACCAGGTCAGAAACGGATCAGAACCAACTTCCAAATACGGTCAGAACCAGGTCAGAAACGGGTCAGAACCAACTTCCAATTACGGTCAGAACCAGGTCAGAAACGGATCAGAACCAACTTCCAAATACGGTCAGAACCAGCTCAGAAACGGATCAGAACCAACTTCCAAATACGGTCAGAACCAGCTCAGAAACGGGTCAGAAAGGAGGCTAAATGAATACAGTCTTATTAATGTTGCGGTTCTGTTGGGTTTAGTACCTGCATTAAGGCAGAACCCTAAAAGCGGAGTTCTGCAGCTTCAGAACCGGGCTTGGACCCCCGAGCAGAGGATTAGCAGAGTAACAAAACCAACACACACAGAACCGGGTCAAGCTCCCTGAGTCTGAAGGAGCCAGCATGAGCAGAACTCGGACAGAACCGGCTCCTCGGGCGGTTCCCGTTAACGGAACCATTTAGTAAAGACCCACCCTGGTGAAACAGAACCAAACAGGAGCGCAGACATCCCAGCAGAACCAGAACCAGGGAACCTATGAAGACGGGTCAGAATTCTCCTAAATGATCCGTGGAAGTATTTCTCGGCCCACTTTTAATTGTTTCGCGTGGTTCCGAGGTTCTGACTGAATCAGAAACTCGTTCAGTCCAACGCGCTGAAATTGTTCTGCTGTTAAAATGGTTCCGTTGATTTTTTAGACCCATTTATTTATTTTTATTGGATGTAATTTAATTTATTTCTTCCCTTTATTACATACAGAACTCATCGGAACACGTCCGCGGCGGTTCTGCTCCTCGCAAACTGGACCGGCAGCTGTAAACAGCGCGGTGGGTCTCGGTACCGCAGAACCCAGTCTGGGTTCTGATCTGGGTAAAATGTTCCGTTTGCTCCACCTGGTTCCTGTCGCAGCCTCTGCCCCGTCTGACGGCTCCTGGCCCGGTTCGGCTCACATCGTGCCGGGCCGGCACCGGCAGGAACAGCCCAGTCCTCTGCGCTCGGTTCCGATCAGTAATGAGAAAAACAAATTTAATCCAAACCGAAAATCCTCCATGTGGTTCCGGACCTGCTGCTGCGGGTTCGCCTCGCCGGTCCAGTTCGCTCCTTTTTGTCCACATTTTACTAAAAACGAACCGAACTTTCCTGCTGCCGTCTCACTAAAATCCGGAACATGTTCCGGTCCAACTCAGATTTTTACGCCTCAGTTTATTATTTTATTTTTTATTTTTCAGGGAGAATTAAACATTTATTTCAAAAACGAATTATTTGTAGGTTTAAAACGGAACCAGAAATTCTCCTTTAGAACCAAATTGGATCTCATTTAAATTAAAATCTACAGCTGCAGGAAATTTAATTCTAGAACCAGAGACCCAGAACCGAACCTTTAGAATAAGTTTAATTATTAGAAAACCCGGAGCGCAGTTCGGCTTGTTGGACCCAAAGTAAGAATTAAACTAAAATGCAGCGGAACCGGCCGCGGCCTGAAATGACTGATCCAAATAAAGTTAAATAAAATCAATTAAATTACATGAAATAAAATAAATGACATGAAATAAACTAAATTAAATTACATGAAATAAACTAAATTAAAATAAAATCAATTAAATGACATAAATAAAATCAATTAAATGACATGAAATAAAATAAAATAAATGAAATGAAATAAATTCAAATAAAGTGAAATAAAACAAAATAAAAAGAATTAATTTAAAAATCTTTAAATTGTAAACAAATAATAAAAACGGTCTGAATGTCGTTTTGAGCGCAACAAGCCGCTGATCCGTACCAGAACAGAACCGGAACCGAACCAGCAGAACACTCGGGTCCGTGGTCCAGGCGGGACGGAGCCGCTGCTGCGTGTCCCGCGCTGAGCGTCTGGGTCCAAAAGGTGCAGAACTCTGGCTCTGCGGTCCTGGTCCGGAGAAAATGAAGCCGTCTCTGTTTCTACTGATCCCGAACCTGCAGCCGAACCTGCAGCCGAACCTGCAGCCGAACCTGCGGCCGAACCTGCAGCCGAACCTGCAGCCGAACCTGCAGCCGCCCGCCCCTCCGTCCGGCCGGCCGGCCGCTCCGCGCCGTGCTCAGGCCGCTGTGACCCGGTAACGAGCTGTCCGACAATGAGCGCTGGCAGCGCGGAGCTTCGTGTTCCTGCTCATTTGGACCACCAGAACACAAAGAACCATTATGAACCCCCTCCCCCCCCCCAGAACCCGCCAGAATCCCCCTGCGCCGCCCCCTCCCAGCACCCTCACTGACAGGGTGTCAGAGGTCGCCTGGCCCCGCTGATCACAGACGCTGCCAAGCGGGGCCCGGCCCATGGCACCGGGCCCCGTCCGAACCGGGACCGCTCGGCAGCGGGCCGGTAGAGCCGCCCGGCGGGGGAGGCGAGGAGCCGCAGAGCGCGAACACACCGCCGGACGCTCTGCGGCGGAGACGCGGCGCCGCGGCGCGCAGCCAGCGGGGCGCACGGCGGCACCGGACCGGGGAGCGTAAAAGTGGAGCGAAGCGACACGGAGGGAAAAGTTGCGAACAGAACCAAGAAGAGGAGAAAGAAGAGGAGGAAGAAGAGGAGGAAGAAGAGGAGGACTGGAGCCGCTCTGGAGGAAGACAGACGGAACCAGCAAAAAGCAAAAAGTTGAGCCAGCTCACCATCCACCAGGTTCGGGCGGAGATGTCGTAGCACAGCTGCCATTTGATGGAGCCTTCGGAACTTTTGGCCGCCATGCCGCCGTCAGAGAGCCTCATCTGCCGCGGTTCGGCTCGGTTCGGCTCGGCTCGGCTCGGCTCTGCGCGCATCAGGAGCCCCACGGAGGAGACGCTCGTTCCAGCATGACGGCCAACATGTAGTCGCTGCGCACCAGGAATCATGGGTAAAAAAAAGCGACCAATCTGGTGTGGAGCCCGTGGCAAGGTGAGCAGGCTGCTGCAGGACCCCCCCCCCCCCCCCCCCCATCACCCCCCCCCCCCCCCCCTCTGCCCCCCCCCCCCCCCCCCCCCCCCCCCCCCCCCAACACACACAGCTCCTTCCTCCTCAGCTTTAATTAGCGCTTCATCATCATCATCATCAGGAGGAGAGGTGAACCCACGTGACCCCCCCCCCCCCCCCTCAGGTTTAAGTACCTGCTGACTGAAGGAGCGCGTGCACGCTCCGCAGGCACGCTCCGGGCCTGAGCCGGACCTCCGGACCCGGTTCTGACCCGGACGGAGCTTCTGGCGTCCCGGACTTTCGGGTCTGGTTGATGAGGTTTAGTTCTGCTTCAGTTCGGAACCGAACCCAGTCCGAGGAGACCTGGTTGGTTCTGATTTATTTTGCCTTCAGGGAAATCTGGTTTGATGTTTGTCTTCCAGAACAACTTTTATTAATTATTCACATGAATGACTAAAAATAAAGAATATAGAATAAAACATTCAGACCTTCAGGATTGTGACGTTTTAATTGGTTTAATGACAATAAAGGAATTATTATTCATTAATAACTTCATACGGAACCGAAATGGATCACTATAATAATAATAATAAAATAATAATAATAATAATAATAATAATAATAATAATAATAATAATAATAATAATAATAAATAAATAAAATATAATAAAATAAATGGCAGCACTGGCGGCATTTCTGTAGAACCGGGTCTCTCCTCCGTAGCTCCTGCTCATATTTTGGTTCTGGTCGGGTCGGTTCTGGTCGGGTCGGTTCTGTAAACAGTTCGTCTTTATGCCTAACCAGAGTTTCTCACTGGTGGTTCTAGTTCTACAAACTTTAGTGCATTAGAAGGTTTTGGTCTGTAAAACAGGATCGGAACACGGGCCCACCGGGCCCACCGGGCCCAGAACTGGGTTCTGTAGGATTATTTCTGCAGCGCTTAGCCTCTTCTTAGCCTCGGTGTTCTTCTGGACCCGAACCTTTCCTCTAAAGGAGACTTTTCTCCATGTTCGGAAGGTTTCTGGACCGGCCCACCGAACCCAGTCCTGGTTGCTTCAGCTGCTGACTCGGTTCTGGACCGGATTGTGATTTTATCCCAGCAGAATGGGTCGGAACTGGGGCGTAAAAACCCAACATCTGCGGACCAAACCTTGATCAGCTGAGCGCAGAGATTCGTGGTTCTCCTGGACCGGGTCGGTTCTTCTCCGGGGTTCTGTCGGTCCAGTGAAGATGGACCGATTACAGCAGCTGGCTGAGATGTTCCGGGCTTCATCTATAATTATCTCATTTCTGGGCGGTCCAGAAAGTTCTGAAGAATGTTCGGATTGGGCAGACTGAGCTAAAATCCCCCACGCAGCGTGTCCGCTTGTTTCCTCCCACGTGGCGTGAAGGCGGCGGCTGTAGGGAACAAAGTCCTGCGTCCGGAACCAAAGCGCTTCTCTCTGAGCTGGGTTCGGGTTCGGGTTCTGGTTCTGGTCAGTCTCCCGGCCCACGCAGGTGGAGGCGCTCCGTGTCGGCTCGGGTTCCTAATCAGGGGAACACCTGAAGCCGAGCCGGGCCACAGCAGAACCTTTGTGGCGGAGGAATGCGATTCAGGCGGAGATACGGCGGCGGCGGGCGGGGTGGTTCTGGGCTCAGGTAACCGGGCCGGGGGGGGGGGGGGGGGGGGGGGGGGTCAGGCTGAGGACACGCTGGTTCCTGTTAGCACAGAGTTCTGTTCACACCGATGTTCCTGCTGGTTCTGATCCAGGAGCCCAGACAGGGCAGACTAAAGATAATCATCTGTGACATTAAATCTGCTGACCTCAGCTCATTAACTTATTATAAAATGTTATTAAAGTTAAACATTTTATTATTTTAACGCTTTTCCTCCTGCTTCACACGGAGAACCTGGAAAAGAACCCAAATGGAGGAACAGCGGTAGAACAGAACCACCAGAACTCCACTCTGTGACCGTTCCTCAGATTCCTCTGAGAGGTTCCCTTCATCGGGTTCTTCAGGGTTCTGGTTCTGTGAGGAGGAAAGGTTATTGCTGGAACCGTGGAACGGATCGGTGGAGAACCTTTGGAGGTGAGCACATCCACCGTCTGGACCGAGAGGAACAACGGACCGGCACACAGAACTGAGGATATGCTATGGGCAAGAATACTCAGTAACAGAACCACCAGAACACGGAGAGAATGTTCTGGTCAGTATTTAGCCAAATGAGAGCAGAACATCATCCGTAAAAACGTTCTATCAAAAATAGCCTCAGTTCAAACTCCTTTAAGGAGCTAACATGTTGTCACGAGGTGTTCTCACGGAACATTATTCTGATGATAATGACGCAGAACAGAACCAGGGTAACATGACACAGAACACAGGAACCAGGATAAAATGAAGCAGAACACAGGAACCTGGATAACAGAACACAGGAACCAGGATAAAATGACCCAGTGGGTCCGATCGGGTCCCACTGGGTGAATAATAAAACGATCCGGTGAGAACCTGACTAGAACAAACTGTTCCAGATCTGCTGAGGGCCTTCATGGCTTCACTGACTGAGGCAGTGCTGGAACCTCACCTGCAGAGCCAAGGCAACAGAACCGGTACCGTCAGGTCTGAACATGTCAGATTCTTTGGACCGTGTGACAGTGAAGCACTGAAGTTCTGAAGGGTTCTGAAGCAGCAGTGACCCGGTTCACTCATCTCATTTAATGGTTCTGACCCAGATTACTCATCTAATTTAGTGGTTCTGACCCAGATTACTCATCTAATTTAGTGGTTCTGACCCGGTTTACTCATCTCATGTAGTGATTCTGACCCGGCTCACTCATCTCATTTAATGGTTCCTTATTTAAGCTTCAACATGATATTTCTTTAAAACCTAAAATCTGATTTTCTCTATAAATGTGGAAAAAGGGAAAGTTTCGGTTCGGTAAGAATGACTCACTCAGGGGTGATCCGTTCAGAAGGCAGAAAAGAATCATTTAAATCAGCCACAGACCCACATTTGGAAGGATGTGGTGGTCTTTATGAGAGATTTGTTTTATTAAATTGTGAGAATATTCTAGTAATTTACATAAAAAACTGCATTCTTTTGCTCTAGTCAAGTTTATTCCCCCAATAGTTTCTATTCTTTTACGCCTAATATTCTCACTTTATTCTCGTAATTTCCCAAAAAACACTTATATTAAGGGCATTGTTGATTAAACACAATAGATTAGCGACCACAGAGTAACGTTCTATAATCGCCTATGGAGTTTATAGATTTCACATATCTGCTGTTTTCACCATCAAAGGCGTAAATTATTATTATTATTATTATTAAATCAGATTTATTAAAACAGAAAGTTGGATCGTTATTGGGGTCGTCTCGCGGTTCCCCTACTCTAGGAACCGCTGGTTCTCCTGACCCGGGCCTCAGCGGACCCGGTCCTCCCAGAACCAGCACCACAGTCAGGCTCCTGCGGTTCCTCCAGAAGGTTCCAGCCATGCGGCTCCTTCCTCGCAGAGGCAGGACCTGATTGGAGACATCTGTCCCCCTGTCAGCGGAGGACGGCAGCGGCCCCGGGCCTGGCGGCAGAACCCCGCCACCCATCCGTTCATCCAGCCGAGAACGTGAAGCTCACTGAAGCCCGAGTTCCACATGAGGTCACATTAAGGAACGGTTCTGCTCAGCGTCTCCCAGCTGTCTCTGCTTCAGACCGACTCCGTCTGTCCTTCACGCCTCACGCTCCACTTCAGCAGAACGTCATTTCCTCTTTCCTCCAGAACATCCAGAACCAAGGCAACGGGCTGAGATGGACCTGCAGCTGCTGGTTCTGGTTCACCGTGAGCCAGAACCAGCAGCTGCAGGTCAGAACTCTCCTCCTGACTCTCCGGTTCTTTATGCAGATTCTGCTGGTTCTGGATCCGGCTGTCCAGCAGCGGACCCAGAATGGGTCAGCAGTCTGTTCTTCGCCTTGACAGCTTTACTTTAATAACTTAATAACATTTTTAGATTCAGCCGTATTAAGTTAGGTTCTCAGTGTTCTTCTGCGAGATCAGGGTTCTGCAACCTGAAGTTCCAGAGTGGCTCTGTGGAACACTTCATGTATTAAAATATGAATGATTGTTTGTTTTATTCTGTAGAATAAATCCCTGGCTGCTCTTCCTTCATCCTCATCTTCTGATCATCTGTTGGAAAAATTCGTTTTTTTCTTTTGGAAAGAAATCCTGAACATATCATCTGAGAACATTTCTAGAAAATTCAGACACAATTTGGATTTTAGGTGAATTTCCTAAATGTTGGATTAAAGGCCAACAGCGGAGAACCCCCAACGGTCCAGTGTTAAACGTTCGGCATGTGAGGGGCTGGGGGGGGGGGGGCTGTCTATAACTGCTTACAGTCAATAAAACCTTTATTAGGAGCAGCTTTCCTACATTTAGGTGGAAATGTTCCAGCAGAACCGGGTTCCTTGGTGACGGCAGGAAGTGCCGTCTGACCCAGGAACTACTTCCTGCCAGATTAATGAGCGTTCTGCAGCCGGTCGGCTCCACAGCGTCCTTCAAGGCTATTTATACGCGGCGACCTTTCTCCGTGTCTTACCGGATCAGAACCAACTCGTCATCTCCTGTGTGAGAACTGACGGTCCTGCTGGCGTAGAACATCAGAGCTGAGAAGAACGCGCAGAGACAGCTCAGCTCGGTCCAAACTTCAGGCCCTGAAGACGCTGAGCGCCGGCCAAGTGACGGCAGGCGCCAGCAGAACCGCCGTGGTTCCCCAAAACGAGGCGCTGCTCAGTTTGTTGGCATGAGAGCAGACGGGTCGGGCTGGTGGCGCCGCTGACCTGCGTCCTGGCTCATCACTGCTGATGAGGAAGAGCGGCGGTGACTGGCAGCCAAGCTCGTCATCCTCATGTCCTCTGACAGCCAGGAAGCCCTCGCTGTGTGGCGGCGCCGCTAGCACGCTCTGACCCGAGGCCCGGTTACAACGCCTTCTGTCTGACTTATCAGAACCTGACAGCTCCACGTTCACGAGAAAACTGCCTCAGAACCCAGAACCGGGCCCAAGACATTCTGTGGCTTCCAGATGTTTACGAGCTGAACAGAACCGGCCTGGTGTCTGGAAGAAGGGAGGAGCTCCAGAGACCGGGTTCTGCTGACAAACAGAACCTGTTTCATCTCCACGAAGAGACGCCCGACCCAAAGAGTGGGTCCGGTCAGCAGAATGCCAGAACCTAAAGGTTCTTCCCAGAACCAAAGGAACATCCAACGAACCCAAAGATTTAATGTTCAATGTTCCGTTAGTGCTTCAAGTCCTGAGGAACCCAAAGCGCTTCACACTACATCCACTCACCCATTCACCCATTCATCCACTCATTCATTCATTCATCCATTCATTCATCCACTCATCCATTCATTCATCCATTCACTCATTCATCCATTCATTCATCCATTCATTCATCCATTCATTCAATCATCCATTCATTCATCCATCCATTCATTCATTCATCCATTCATTCACTCACCCAGTCACTGATTCTTTCATTCATTCATTCATCCATCCATTCATTCACTCATTCATTCATTCATTCATTCATTCATCCATTCATCCATTCATTCATCCATTCATTCATTCATTCATTCATCCATTCATTCATTCATTCATTCATTCATTCATTCATTCATTCATTCATCCATTCATTCATCCATTCATTCATTCACTCATCCACTCACCGTCCTGGTCTGACTGACAGAAGGCGCCATCTGGTCCTCAGACCAGATGTTCTCTGAGTCCAGATGTTCTCTGAGAGCAGCAGTTCAGGAGCATCAAGAATCGCTGAAGAGTCTTCATTCAACATGTGTTACCATGGCGACGTGTTTTAAGACATCTGGTCTGAAATGAAAAGGTTCTAAGAAGCAGAGTAGCTGCAGTGATGAAGACTGGACCCGCCCTGTGGTTAAAGAACCTGTTGATGTAGAATGAAAACATCCAGAACCATCCAGAACAATCCCGGAACATCCAGAACCACCCAGGAACATTTAGAACCCCCCAGAACATTCAGGAACATTTAGAACCCATCAGAACCACCCAGGAACATTTAGAACCCCCCAGAACATTCAGGAACATTTAGAACCCCCCAGAACCACCCAGAACCCCCCAGGACTCTCCAGGATCATCCTCCACCCAAACCTAGCAGCACTGAAGCCAGACGTTCTCCTGTGATATAATCCAGAGACTCTCTGAATTTCTTTATATTTTAGTTTGTGAGAAGAAGAAGTTCTGATGCGGTTCTCTGACCCGGCTGTTTCCAGGCTGAGGGTCCGACTGAGAGCCGCCTCTTGGATTTCCCTGCTGGGGATAATGCCTCCTTTGTTGTGGCCCATGCTGAGGTCCACCTTATACCTGCCGGGCCCCCGGGGGCCCGCAGCCTGAAAGCTGACTTTTATCCCGCTGCCTTTGAACGTTTCCTCTGGAGACGGCCTCAGCGGACCTCTCAGGGTTCCTTTCATCTGCCATCAGGTCCGGGCGGCAGTTCTGGATCCGCCTGTCCGTCCTGACAACAATGCCCAGCGAGCGCCTTTGATATGCGATCAGCTGCTTGTCCTGATAGGACGTCTGCTACAGGGAGCGCTCACTCTCTGCAGGGCAACCTGCAGCTCTGCAGACCGGTTCTGGTTCTGTCTAGAACCAGAACCGGTCTGCACAGGTCCACCACCTTCCTGCTGATGGGGGGGCCCGGCTCTGCTGCAAACGACTGAAACACGCTTCATAGACCTGCTGAAGATCTGCAGAAGGTCTGAGATGGAGGACAGAACCAAGCAGCAGGAACGTCACTGAGGAGAGCGGGACAGAAACACTGACGCCATCTAGAGGCTGGAGCAGGTACCACACCCAGAACCCAGAACGGTGGACAGGGAACACAGAATCTGTAACACAGAACCCAGACTGAGGCTGAGCGGAACCAGGGATCAGAGTTCTGGACTTTCTGCTGACGGCCTGTGACTGGAGAACCTCATCTGAAGCAACGGCGCCCCCTACAGGAAATCCAGGAACTCAAGCCAAACAACGGGTTTAGCTGCTGACCCTGAATCCAGCCGTGCTCCAGATGCAGCGGGTTCGGTTCTGCTGAGTATCACAAGCAGGGATGGAGATGGGGGGGCACTGGACCCCCTGAAATCTGATTGGCCCCCAGGTGTCCCCAGGTGATTGACGTGTCACAATCCCAGGTCTCTCCTGTAGAGTATTTGGCACAATGTATATCCACCCAATGACAGGAAGAACTTTACAGAACATAAAGGTAAACCAGAGAATAACCAAAATCTAGTCAATGAAACACCGAGTTGTGACTCCTGTGGGGGTGGTGGTGGGGGGGGGGGGGTGGTCTAAATGACCTTATGGCACAAACACAGAAATTAATATAAAATGATCAGTAGATTATAGAAAAAGCTGAGTTTCAACAATTAAACACCTTCTTAACAACGACCAGCCGCTTTGATGTTCTCCAGTCAGGTTTCCTCACCACAGTACAGAGACCGCCCTGATCAAGGTGCTGGTTCTGTTGGACCTCAGAACCTCAGTGCTGGTTCTGTTGGACCTCAGAACCACCGTGCTGGTTCTGTTGGACCTCAGAACCTCAGTGCTGGTTCTGATGGACCTCAGTGCTGGTTCTACTGGACCTCAGTGCTGGTTCTGTTGGACCTCAGTGCTGGTTCTGATGGACCTCAGAACCTCAGTGCTGGTTCTGATGGACCTCAGTGCTGGTTCTACTGGACCTCAGTGCTGGTTCTGTTGGACCTCAGTGCTGGTTCTGATGGACCTCAGAACCTTAGAGCTGGTTCTGTTGGACCTCAGTGCTGGTTCTGGTGGACCTCTCAGAACCTCAGTGCTGGTTCTGTTGGACCTCAGAACCTCAGTGTTGGTTCTGGTGGACCTCAGTGCAGCATTGATACTGTGGATCACTCCATCCTGTTAGAACATCTGGAGAACTGGGTCGGCCTCTCTGCTGCAGCTCTCCACTGGTTTAAATCCTACTTAAAGGACTTTTAGTGTCAGCAGGTAACTTTACATCAGAGACGACAATAATCACATGTGGGGTTCTCCAAGGTTCCATCCTGGGTTCCTCCTGTTCTAGATCTACATGCTCCTCTAGCTCAGATCATGAACATCATCAGCTACCATCACTATGCAGACGACACACAGCTCTACATCACCATGTCACCAGGTGACTATGAACCAGTTCAGCCTCTGAGGAAATAGAAGAAATCAATGCAGGAGGAGACAAAATGTTCTTTAACTGAATAAAAACTAAACTGAAGGAATAATTTCTGGACCAATAGAGGAGAGATCCAGAGTTAGCTCACAGCTTCAGCTGCTTCAGCTAGGAACCACTGATCAGGCCCGAAATCTGGGAGTAGTGATGGACTCACACCTGAACCTCCATCTGAAGACAAAGTGGACCTTCTAGAACCTGGAGAACATTTCCAGGATTAAAGGACTGATGTCTCAGCAGGATCTGGAGAAACTAATCCATGTTTATCTTTAGTAGATCTGAGTTAGCGACGTTCTTCGTACGTCGCTAACTCAGTTAGCAGGATTTCATTGTTGACGATTTGGCATGATCTTGGATCGTTTGGTTCTTCTAAACTCATCCTGCACTTGTTGTCATAGCAACATGTGCGCCAGCTTAAACCTGCTCCAGAGCAGGCTTATTTCATGTAAACAAGATTAGATCACGGCTGTATAAGCGGAGGAGATGGGAAGTCTGCCGTAGCCATGTCCATTTTTACGACTGCAAACTGTTGCGGAAGGTGCAAGAATAATTTGCAGAGTTTTTTGAATTAATCGCGTATTGCGCAATAGACAGGATCCTTTAGCGCAGCGCGACAGTGTAATTGTAGAGAGATTTTTCTTGGTGGCTGTTATAAACAGACAAACACATCATTTAACAGTGGCTTTAAAGAGGAAAAAGTGATGTTGGAGCCATAAATCTAAAATATTTAAGTTATTTTATGATGGTTTGCTTTTTGTTTTTATCATATTCAGTAAGAAGATTTGTTCAGGCCATTTTATTGTGAAGTTTAGTTTTACTTTGAAAGGCTTGCTTCCTGTCGAGCCGTATATTGTATTAGAAAAAACTATGGACGGATTATCTAGCCACGGAGCAATACAGTTTTACCGTGTAAACTGTGGATGACTTGGAAAAGGAAGATTTTCATTTTTTATAGATAAAGAATTTTTTTGTTAAAATTCCCAGTTTGTCCTTTACTTCCAGTGTCTAAGGAATTACACTGAAATTTGGATCTCTTGACATAAAAAGTGCCTTTTTAAAATAAAGTATAATAATTAAAGGCTATCATTTTGGAGAATATTCTTGTATTTCACTTTTACTTGTTCCCATGTTCTAGTGGGTACCGTGGAGGCTCTGATAAAAAAGAACAAAGTATATATGAGATTATTAAAATGCAAAAATTCATGCTGTAGAAAGTGATAGAAACATCTACCATGGACAGTATTTATGCATTAATTTGTCTGCTACTTTTTGCCAGCCCTCTCTCCTGGCTTTAACAGATTTTTAGGTGTTTCCTGTCATTTTAATTAATGACTCAAATTCAGCATAACCTTCCATTAAAAGCTCGTGTTCTGCTGGGAGAAAAACTGTGGGCGTTCTTTGTTCATGCTGAACAGCCAATAGCAGCGCTGCTGATCATTGTTTCTACTATCGACACATTTCCCCTTTTAAACAAACGCATGAACGTGCAGTAATCTCAGATAACTCAATCCAGCCATACTAATCATAAACAACAGATGTGTTGGAAGAACCCAGTTAGCCGGATCATGATTAGCCGGATGAATTCATCTTGGATGTTTTTATCAACGTACGAAGAACGGACCTCTGATCACTGTAACTGTTTTCACAGCTCTGCCTAAAAAGTGGATCTTCTTCATGTAAAGCACTTTACGTTGTCCTTGTACTGAAATGTGTGACACAAACAAACGTGTCAAAATGTAAGCCATGTTTTTTAGGCCAGCCTCTCCTCAGCTTCCTCTGTGTCATGAGGTCACAGCGTGTCACTTCCTCTTCCTCCAAGAAGCTGTTGGCAACAAACAATCACAAACTCTGATAATCTGGGCAGTTGCAACAATATTTCAGTGGTGAGTTTTTGGCTTTTTCTGTTCATTTATTTGTTGGTTGGCGGTCATTTATTTTTGACATTTATTTTTAATCATGTTGTTGCTCTGGTTTGTCATTTCATGAGCCAAATAGAGGCTAATGGTTGAAAGAGTGAAGCTATGGAGCTATTTTTGTTACTTTATTCTAGATGCTAAAAACAATGGCTTGTTTTGTACATGGAGCTCAATTGAAATTAATATAGATACATATTATGGTTGTTGCACAACACTTTTCAACCTTTGGGGTCCGTTCTTCGTACGTTGCTTAAAACATCCGAGATCAAATGACACATCCAAGATGATTTCATCCGGCTAATCCTGATCCGGCTAATTGGGTTCTTCCAACACACCTGTTGTTTATGATTAGTATGGCTGGATTGAGTTATCTGAGACAACTGCACGTTCATGCGTTTGTTTAAAAGGGGAAACGTATCGATAGTAGAAACAATGATCAGCAGCGCTGCTATTGGCTGTTCAGCATGAACAAAGAACGCCCACAGTTTTTCTCCCAGCAGAACACGAGCTTGGAAGGTTATGCCGAATTTGAGTCATTAATTAAAACACCTCAAAATCTGTTAAAGCCAGGAGAGAGGGCTGGCAAAAAGTAGCAGACAAATTAATGCGTAAATACTGTCCATGGTAGATGTTTCTATCACTTTCTACAATATGAATTTTTTCATTTTAATAATTTCATATTTACTTTGTTCTTTTATATCAGAGCCTCCACGGGACCCACTAGAACATGGGGACAAGTAAAAGTGAAATACAAGAATATTCTACAAAATGGTAGCATTTAATTATTATACTTGTATTTTAAAAAGGCACTTGTTATGTCAAGAGATCCAAATTTCAGTGTCATCCCTTAGAGACGGGAAGTAAAGGACGCGTGCAAACTGGGAATTTTAACTAAAAAAATTCTTTATCTATAAAAAAATGAAAATCTTCCTTTTCCAAGTCATCCACAGTTTACACGGTAAAACTGTATTGCTCCGTGTCTAGATAATCCGTCCATAGTTTTTTCTAATACAATATACGGCTCGACAGGAAGCAAGCCTTTCAAAGTAAAACTAAACTTCACAATAAAATGGCCTGAACAAATCTTCTTACTGAATATGATAAAAATAAAAAGCAAACCATCATAAAATAACTTAAATATTTTAGATTTATGGCTCAACCATCACTTTTTCCTCTTTAAAAGCCACTGTTAAATGATGTTTGTCTGTTTATAACAGCCACCAAGAGAAATCTCTACAATTAGACTGTCCCGCTGCGCTAAAGGATCCTGTCTATTGCGCAATACGCGATTAATTCAAAAAACTCTGCAAATTATTCTTGCACCTTCCGCAACAGGTTGCAGTCGTAAAAATGGACATGGCTACGGCAGACTTCCTATCTCCTCCGCTTATACAGCCGTGATCTAATCTTGTTTACATGAAATAAGCCTGCTCTGGAGCAGGTTTAAGCTGGCGCACATGTTGCTATGACAACAAGTGCAGGAAGTCTTTCGAAGAACCAAACGATCCAAGATCATGCCAAATCGTCAACAATGAAATCCTGCTAACTGAGTTAGCGACGTACGAAGAACGGACCCTTGGTTTATGCATGAGTATTTGGATAAGTACTGTAATATGTTGAGAACTGAACTTAAGGGCACTTAATGATTTATTTTGGTAAGATACAATTGAGTTTACTAAGCTGTTTAAATTGAATTGATTGGATCAATTATTCAATTATCTTCTTGGTTGTATGAAGCATTGATAATTAATGATGCATTAATTTGAATTGCTTTAATTTATTAAACATGAACATTTATTTGGTAAACATTAATATTTGTGGATAAAGGATAGAGACTAAATGAAATGCTCATTTGTGTTTTTCCCCACTTGTTTTTGGTCAGGTTTTTTTAATGGACCGAACCAATTAGCTAGAATATTTAGAACAACTAAATAATTTTTACAGGGTAGCTAATTGACTGAACCAATTAGCTACCCTGTTCTACCTGTGTGGTTTTTATGGAACTTGCATTTTTTGGAACAATGTTTATTTTTCCTTGTGTTGAGGGGGGGGGGTTGAAAATTTAATTTAAGAAAGGAATGCAAATCTACAATAACCCTCTAAATTTTGTTTGTTTTATTTTGCCCTTATGTTTATTGTTAATGTTTAATATATTTTTAATTGAAATCTTATATTTGTGTCCATGTTTAGTCGTCAGCCTCTTTAAAGAACCGTTCTGATGCTGAATGCTAATCTTTAGTAACACAAGGAAGCTGCAGGCAGTCTGGAGTCCAAGCGCGTTACATAAAGCACGCTCATTTAATTTGTTTTATCAGAAAGTCTGTTTCCAAAAAAGGAAGCAACCAGTAGCAGCAGTTAATGAAGCTGTAAACAAATATAATAAAATATAATAAACAGTTGTGAAAAAATATAAAATGTCTTTATTATTATTATTTACAAATTTTCTGTATTACAAGAAAACAATGTTCCAAGGTGCTGACATTAATTAAAGTGTGTGTATATATATATATATATATATATATATATATATATATATATATATATATATATATATATAATTTAGTTATTGTAGATTTATATAATTTAGTTATTGTAGATTTATTTTGGGTATATATGTTTTAACAGTATTTTGTGGCAAAACCTGCTCTACTCTGCCTGATCCTCACATTTTAGTTCAGTCACAATGAGTGAAAAAATAGAAAAAGGTGATTTCTACCTGGACTGGAAAGGCGTCCCTCGCTCCTTACCTGCCTGGAACATCGCAGAGGAAGCTGAGCGGCTTAACGAAGCTGAAGTCGGTTTACTCCAAGCCTCTCCAGCATCAGGATGAGAGACTTTTAGCTGAGGCTGAGCTACAGTTAACAGAAAATTAAATATAGATCCCTCTGATTTGCATTAAAATATCTGCTGCTTTACTTCAGACAAAAACAAAATACTAAATCCTGAAGCAGATAAACACATTAAAGGTTCCTGAGCATCACATTGTCTCAGCGCTGCAGCCAGTTCTACATGTGAATAAAAAGAGTTGCTCAATAAACAGCAAAAATTAGCTTCCTTCTTTTCTTTCATCTGTGCTGATGCTAAACAGAAAGGTCTGAAGAAACAAAATAAATCATTTAAATTAATTACAAGTGTATCATTAACCAGTTAACTTTTATTTCCTAGAATAATACATGCAATGTAATATTTTATAAACTACTCATTAAACAAGTATACAGTTTACCTCAAGTTAAAAAATACGTATCGTTTTATGTATTCCGTTATTAATAACTGTAATAGTACTTATAATAGACAAATGATGAGAGGAAGAGGCTCTGCGTTATATTTCAAACACGTCAAGTTAAAATCTTTTTCTCCACAGAAAGTGTTTAATAGTAAAGCTTCCATGAAAGACTCAAATTAAAATGAAAGCAAATTAAACTCGTTTCTTGCTAAGAAGGTGAAGGACTGGAAAGATGCAGCAAAACAGAACAGCTTCACAAAGCAAGGAAAATATTTAAAGAATCAAATAATATAAAAAATGTTTTTAAAGAATCAATTATAATCAAATGATTGCAAAGTTCTCAACAGAATAAAGAGAAATTAAGAGAGAATCATTTGACTATTATTCAAGAAAAGCAACTTATTGTTATCTTTAGGGATGATTGACTTTATGGAACTGTGAGCAGGAGCTGTTAAAATGATTCTAAACTTTTATGACAAATCAAAGCACTTTCAAGGACGCTGAACAGGGAAGTCTGTTTTGGTTTTTACCTGGTTTTGGTTCCTCAGAAGGTCCAGCGGCCCTCCAGCCTCTGGCACCGCCTGTTTTTAATGTTTTTTTAATGTTTTTAATGTTTTTAATGATTTTTAATGTTTTTTAATGTGTTGTGTTTTCATGAGCAGCCCATAAGGCTTCTGCTGTGTGTAGTTTACTGACATTAGTTAAGCAAGAATTAAGCTTTAAGGTTTTTCATAGATAATGGCTGCACACACTAAATGAGAGGAGGTTCTCTAACGCGTTAGAAATTCACTAAGTGCACAGTTGAAACTATATTAACCAGAATAAATCAACAGAGCAGGTCAGATTAGCCTGAATCCTTTTACTAAATGATTAAATAAAAACGAGGATAGCTCAACCCCTCTGGTGTTAGAACACTTCCTAGTGGGACGTAGAGAGCAGTGGAACAGGAGAGGAGGACATGGAGGAAATCAGAGGCATGAAGGTGTTTCTCATTCAGCCTCAGGTTTCCTCCATCAGGACGCCGTCTGGGTGGAAACGTTTCAGGTTTTTATTCACAAGGCAGACAGAAGCGTCTCCAGGAGATCATCTAAGGAGTGGATGGATGTGAAGCAGCTGGAGGCACCAGGAGCCCAACGCCCAGAGGAGGAGAACCAGACCAGGTTCCTCTGAAGACACAGCGGTCCACAGCTGAAGTCCAGCACTGTGCGATTCTTCATCATCTCTCAGCACCACGGTCTGCAGCATGGAAGCTACTGACTACTAACAACTACCCGACAGGACCCCGCTGGTCCTGCTCAGGGACCAAGCCTCAAGGAAACTGACGGGTCTGGAGAACTTCAGACTGCCGAATGTCCAGGTTCTCCAGGCTCAGGTTCTAGATTCAGGAGGTGAAGACACAGCTTCTTTAGCACCTCAGCTGGACTGTCGGGTTCTGCTGAACCACGCAGCAGAACCAAAGTGCAGGAGCGGACCGGTCACAGCCACCCGGCAGGAAGGACCTGTAAACTATCTGAGGTTCTGCTTCTGAGCGAGTCCAGGTTCTGCTCCGCTGAACGAGTCCAGGTTCTGCTTCTGAGCGAGTCCAGGTTCTGCTCCGCTGAACGAGTCCAGGTTCTGCTTCTGAGCGAGTCCAGGTTCTGCTCCAGGGTTCCTGGCCCGGCTGCAGGAGCCGCAGAGCAGCATGCTAATGTGCCCTGCAGATCCCATTTGAGCATCCGGAGCCGCCTGTCTCTACGGTCATCACGGCTGACCGCAGGCTGCGATCTGCTCGCGCCACCAGGCCCGCCGTTTACCCCCCCCCCCCCCCCCCCCCCCCTCTGGGCTGCTTAGCATAATTAATGTGATGGGCCACGGCGGCACAGAGGCAGCGCCAGCCTCCTGCCACGGGGAATCACATCCTGCAGCTTAACGCGGGAAACAGCGCAGCCATGATGGAACCCAGCAGCAGAACACGTCTCCAGAACCATGATGGAACCCAGCAGCAGAGCATGACTCCAGAACCACGATGGAACCCAGCAGCAGAACATGACTCCAGAACCATGATGGAACCCAGCAGCAGAACATGACTCCAGAACCATGATGGAACCCAGCAGCAGAACATGACTCCAGAACCATGATGGAACCCAGCAGCAGAACATGACTCCAGAACCATGATGGAACCCAGCAGCAGAACACGTCTCCAGAACCACGATGGAACCCAGCAGCAGAACATGACTCCAGAACCATGATGGAACCCAGCAGCAGAACATGACTCCAGAACCATGATGGAACCCAGCAGCAGAACATGACTCCAGAACCATGATGGAACCCAGCAGCAGAACACGTCTCCAGAACCACGATGGAACCCAGCAGCAGAACATGACTCCAGAACCATGATGGAACCCAGCAGCAGAACATGACTCCAGAACCATGATGGAACCCAGCAGCAGAACACGTCTCCAGAACCACGATGGAACCCAGCAGCAGAACACGTCTCCAGAACCATGATGGAACCCAGCAGCAGAACACGTCTCCAGAACCACGATGGAACCCAGCAGCAGAACACGTCTCCAGAACCATGATGGAACCCAGCAGCAGAACACGTCTCCAGAACCACGATGGAACCCAGCAGCAGAACACGTCTCCAGAACCATGATGGAACCCAGCTGCAGAACACGTCTCCAGAACCACGATGGAACCCAGCAGCAGAACACGTCTCCAGAACCATGATGGAACCCAGCAGCAGAACACGTCTCCAGAACCACGATGGAACCCAGCAGCAGAACACGTCTCCAGAACCACGATGGAACCCAGCAGCAGAACACGTCTCCAGAACCATGACGGAACCCAGCAGCAGAACACGTCTCCAGAACCATGATGGAACCCAGCAGCAGAACAAGTCTCCAGAACCACGATGGAACCCAGCAGCAGAACACGTCTCCAGAACCATGATGGAACCCAGCTGCAGAACACGTCTCCAGAACCACGATGGAACCCAGCTACAGAACACGTCTCCAGAACCATGATGGAACCCAGCAGCAGAACAAGTCTCCAGAACCACGATGGAACCCAGCAGCAGAACACGTCTCCAGAACCATGATGGAACCCAGCAGCAGAACACGTCTCCAGAACCATGATGGAACCCAGCAGCAGAACACGTCTCCAGAACCACGATGGAACCCAGCAGCAGAACACGTCTCCAGAACCATGACGGAACCCAGCAGCAGAACACGTCTCCAGAACCACGATGGAACCCAGCAGCAGAACACGTCTCCAGAACCATGACGGAACCCAGCAGCAGAACACGTCTCCAGAACCATGATGGAACCCAGCAGCAGAACACGTCTCCAGAACCATGATGGAACCCAGCAGCAGAACACGTCTCCAGAACCACGATGGAACCCAGCAGCAGAACACGTCTCCAGAACCCCTTTAATTAAAGCTGAAAGCGGCAGTCTCATGGTTCCTTCATGTGTTCCTCGTACAATAATCCTTTCAGCATCACCTTCTGGTTCTGCAGAACCGGCTGCCTGATCTGCAGAACCAGAAGGTGTTCTCCATCAGACTCTACCCTGACCCGGTAGAGCTGGGTAGTGTGACCCCGCGGTGGGGGACACGGTGTGACCAACATCTCCCCACGCCTGGCCTTTATCTCAGCGTGACACTGAGAACCAGGTTCTGTCGTAATGTTTCACCCTGTAGTGCAGAATGTGACCCCGTCTGTGCAGATGCTTCCATTGGTGCCCTTATCCTCATGAGCGGGACGATCACAGTCCTAAATCATTTTAGTTTCATAAAGTTTAAAGGAGTAAATTTGTGGTATAAACTCTTAGAGCTGTAACGCAGCAACGCCTCACCACAACAGGCTGACCTTTCCAAGATGGCGGCAGCATACCGTCGCACCAGCTGCACAGCTGGGAATGAAAATATGAACATAAAGCCACTTACAGATTTTTACTTCCACACACTCAGATCAGCCTAAAAATGTTCACTCAACCTGAAGGCAGAAAATCTAAATGATAAAACGAGTTAGCATGTGGCTAACTGCTAGCTTAATGCTACTACCGATAAACTCGCCATAAGCCCAGAGCTCCGATAAAACAGAACAATAACTATCGTTAAAACATTTCTCCAGTTTTCCAGGAATAAAAAAAACTAAATAAAAAGTTATAAAAGACAGACAGCGAGTTAATGAAGCGCTAGAAAGTTTTCCTTTAGTGCCACAGCGCCCCCTACAGACTGCTGCTGGAATCCGCCCACAGTTCGCAGGGGCCCAAGGTCTTCAGGTAAGAATTAAGTTTTTACATTAAAGGCATACTATGCAACATTTTTCAGTTAATTAATGTGTTCCATATCGTTTTGGATGATTAAATGAGTCATTTCAGGTCGAACAAAGGTTTTCTCGGCTGCCCTGGGGGTCTGTGGGGGAAATACCGTTCTTGCAGTTGCAAGAGCTCACGGCCCGCACACACAGAAGTCTTGCTTTACGGCGAGAACTCCATGTGTTTTTGCCCTGCCATTCACTATATGCACGCGCGAAAGCAACAACAAAGAACCGCGTGTTAACGTCAAATAAACATGCAAGCATATCGAGTTTTATTATTATTATTATTATTTTATTTTTTTTTTTATGTTGGCGAGACGCTACAGCGGCGAGGCGGTGGCATCTCACCAACATTAAAAAAATAATAATAATAATAATAAAACTGGCGAGGCGAGGCGCTGCGGGAAGCTTGATGTTCATACCTTCACTGTGTTAGTCATTGTTTGTTCTGCCGTTTTTTCCACTTTTCGTTGCGTTCGCCTGTCTGCTAAGCTCAAAACAACCGCGCCTGGCTTGACGGAGAAACCAGAACAGCTGAGCATCTTTACGACAGTGCACTTTTACTTTCACCCTCTGGGGGGAGCCTCGCTGGAAAATCAACCCCGGTTGCATAGTATACCTTTAAATAGATAAGATGATAGGATACACGTATTGATAATTACCTGTTTAACCAACTTATTACATACATTTGTATTCAATAAATGTTCAAGGCGTATATGTTTATTTATTTATTTATTAGATATATAATTTAATTACTGGGCTAATCTTAATGCAATCATTTCATTTTAAATCATATCCTCCTTTATTCCCTGGACGGCCCAGCCTGCTTACATGAGATGACGGGTTGACGGTTAAATTTCCGTACAGGTAAAGCACAATAAACTGATTTCATGACAGACTGAGATTTCCTAGACTATGGTTTATGGGGAAAAAGGAGATAATTAAAAAATATACTTAACTCATAATAAATGTCTTAATATTTGACATTTAATTATTTAATATTATTATTTAATTGCTGTAATGAATGCACTGAGACTAATACATGTTTCCATTGAACCCAGAATGAAAAGGCGGATTTAGAAGCTGTAGGATTTATAAAGCTCTGATCCGCTGATCTGAGACCAGCTCTCAGCTCCTGGTGACCAACAAGCTTCTGCTGACACAGCAGAGCCTCATTCTGGGTCCTATGCTGTGCTGCAGCGAGGTGCCCCCCCCCCCCCGCTGCAGGGAGGTGCCCCCCCCCCGCTGCAGCGAGGTGCCCCCCCGCTGCAGGGAGGTGCCCCCACCCCCGCTGCAGCGAGGTGCCCGCCCCCCCCCCTTCATGTCTCTGAAGGTGGGATGGAAGTCCACCATCTGCAGCCTGCCGGCGCTCTCCTGGCTCCGTGTCGGTCGCTGCTCCCTCAGAGAGCAGATTAGCGGCCTGGCAGCCTTCCTGCCCCCCCCATGATGGCAGGGGGGGGGGGGGGGGGGGGGGGGGGGGGGGGGGGGGGGGGGGGGTGCGGGCCCCGATACCAGCGCTCCTCCTCACACAGCTTTTCACGCCCAGACCAGGGAGCTTCCCAGCCTTTATCTCTGCCTCCTGCTGCCTGCAGAACAAAAAGCTGCAGCCAGCAGAGCCGGCTGAAGGTCAGTGGACTGACAACAGAACTTGGCCCGACCCGACTCGCCTGGCGCCGGCGCCTCCTCTGGGACCGGCATCCAGCTGAGATCTTCATCACCATCGTCTGCTCCTACTGGGCTCCGGGCCCTGAAATCCCATCTGAGAGGGTTCTGGTAGCGGTCAGGTCTGGAGATGAGACGGCGCTGAGC
Organism: Fundulus heteroclitus; assembly: GCF_011125445.2. NCBI lineage: Eukaryota > Metazoa > Chordata > Actinopteri > Cyprinodontiformes > Fundulidae > Fundulus > Fundulus heteroclitus. The sequence goes on from NW_023396879.1 coordinate 2,457,679, forward strand.
GGTAACGGATCAGGACCAGAACCGCTGCGTGTCTGCGTGAGGGAAGCAGAGGTCCAGCCGGACCGGGTCAAACCTGGAACCGGGTCAGCCCAGAACCCCAAGGTTCGGCCCGGGGGCCTGATGCAGTTACAGGCTTTTCATTTTCCTTAATTAGAGCTAAATTAGAACGGATTCATAAAAATTTTAAAGATGTTTGGGGCGACCCACAGAACCCGTCATTTAATAACCGGGCTTTGGGTTCTGTAGTCTTAGAGGAACCGGGAATCCACAAACATCCACCCATCAAATCTGCTCCTGATTAATTCATGAAAATTAATGAGAACTCTTCTTAAGTTCTGGATCCGCAGTTCGTTAAAGAACTTTTTCTACAGAAAAAGTTCAGCTTTAACTTTAACTAAAATTTACGGTTGAGTCATAAATCACTCAGACGACTCTAATTAGTGAGTTTAGGAGCTTTTGGGTTCTGGCGCCGCTGATGTGGACCGGTGCGGTTCTCCTCTGAGGGCCCGGTGCCACCAGAATAAAAACATTCGGACCTGAGCTGCAGAAGCATAGTTCTGTGCAGAACCGTTCTCTTCTGGTTCTGATGGAGACCAAGGCCTCATGAAGCAGCCGGCACCAGAACCAACGGGCCTGAGCCCACGAAGCAGCCGGCACCAGAACCAACGGGCCGGAGCCCACGAAGCAGCCGGCACCAGAACCAACGGGCCGGAGCCCACGAAGCAGCCGGCACCAGAACCAACGGGTCTGAGCCCACGAAGCAGCCGACCCGGTTCCGTCTCTGCGGCTGCATCATTACTGACGTACGAGTGTTCTCTGGCAGTGAGCCGGTTCTGTTGATCCTCAGGTTCTGTTGATCCTCAGGTTCTGGAGGCCCGGCTGCTGACAGAACCGAGGGACGGGGAGCAAACTGGGTCCATTGGCAGCAGCCCCTGATTTATTGTTGCTGAAACATGTAAAGCGTCCTGCGTTAAAGTCTCTGATATTTCTCAGGTTTTAATAATAAATCAACACAAACATTTATTTTTCTGACCCGGCAGCAGATGAGACGCCTTCCAGCTGTTTCATGTTCAGACCGGACCTCCTTTGATTAAACCCTCACACCTGAGCCATGAAGCCCAGGAAGGACCCAAACCTCAGAACGCCGTTCCTGGAGCATCAAAGCGGAACGTTGCGCTTCATGAGAACACGTTCCTGGTTCTGCATCAAAGTGTCGCTGCTCCGCATCACACGGCTGAGAGGAAGCAGAAAATATGTCGAGCATTAATGTTAACCGAGTCCTGGCTGCAGGCGGCATGAAATATTCAAATGATTCTGGAGCTCAGCCACGGCGCCGTGTTTCTGCGTGGGCTCTGGGCCTGCAGGTCTCTGACGCTGCAGACGCGTCTTCTGGACCGAGACGCACCATATTTACTCACTTAGAGGCTGCTGGCCTGCAGGCTCAACGTGCAGCACTGCATCCTGGGCCTCCACCTGCACTGCATCCTGGGCCTCCACCTGCAGAACATCCTGGGCCTCCACCTGCACTGCATCCTGGGTCTCCACCTGCAGATCATCCTGGGCCTCCACCTGCACTGCATCCTGGGCCTCCACCTGCAGAACATCCTGAGCCTCCACCTGCAGAACATCCTGAGTCTCCACCTGCAGAACATCCTGGTTCTCCACCTGCAGAGCATCATGGGTCTCCACCTGCACTGCATCCTGGGCCTCCACCTGCACTGCATCCTGGGTCTCCACCTGCAGAACATCCTGGGCCTCCACCTGCACTGCATCCTGGGCCTCCACCTGCACTGCATCCTGGGTCTCCACCTGCAGAACATCCTGGGTCTCCACCTGCAGAACATCCTGGGCCTCCACCTGCACTGCATCCTGGGTCTCCACCTGCAGAACATCCTGAGCCTCCACCTGCACTGCATCCTGGGTCTCCACCTGCAGAACATCCTGGTTCTCCACCTGCAGAACATCCTGCGTCTCCACCTGCAGAGCATCCTGGGCCTCCACCTGCAGAACATCCTGCGTCTCCACCTGCAGAACATCCTGGTTCTCCACCTGCAGAGCATCCTGGGCCTCCACCTGCAGAACATCCTGGGCCTCCACCTGCACAGCATCCTGGGTCTCCACCTGCAGAGCATCCTGAGCCTCCACCTGCAGAGCATCCTGGGCCTCCACCTGCAGAACATCCTGGGCCTCCACCTGCAGAACATCCTGGGTCTCCACCTGCACTGCATCCTGGGTCTCCACCTGCAGAGCATCCTGAGCCTCCACCTGCAGAGCATCCTGGGCCTCCACCTGCAGAACATCCTGGGCCTCCACCTGCAGATCATCCTGAGCCTCCACCTGCAGATCATCCTGGGTCTCCACCTGCAGAGCATCCTGGGTCTCCACCTGCAGAACATCCTGGGCCTCCACCTGCACTGCATCCTGGGCCTCCACCTGCAGAGCATCCTGGGCCTCCACCTGCAGAACATCCTGAGCCTCCACCTGCAGAACATCCTGAGCCTCCACCTGCACTGCATCCTGGGCCTCCACCTGCAGAACATCCTGGGCCTCCACCTGCACTGCATCCTGGGCCTCCACCTGCAGAACATCCTGAGCCTCCACCTGCAGAACATCCTGGGTCTCCACCTGCAGAGCATTCTGGGTCTCCACCTGCAGAGCATTCTGGGTCTCCACCTGCAGAGCATCCTGGGTCTCCACCTGCAGAACATCCTGGGTCTCCACCTGCAGAACATCCTGGGCCTCCACCTGCAGAACATCCTGGGCCTCCACCTGCACTGCATCCTGGGCCTCCACCTGCAGAGCATCCTGGGCCTCCACCTGCAGAACATCCTGAGCCTCCACCTGCAGAACATCCTGGGTCTCCACCTGCAGAGCATTCTGGGTCTCCACCTGCACTACATCCTGGGCCTCCACCTGCAGAGCATTCTGGGCCTCCACCTGCACTGCATCCTGGGCCTCCACCTGCAGAGCATCCTGGGCCTCCACCTGCACAGCATCCTGGGCCTCCACCTGCACAGCATCCTGGGCCTCCACCTGCAGAGCATCCTGGGTCTCCACCTGCACAGCATTCTGGGCCTCCACCTGCACAGCATCCTGAGCCTCCACCTGCACAGCATCCTGAGCCTCCACCTGCAGAACATCCTGAGCCTCCACCTGCAGAACATCCTGGGTCTCCACCTGCAGAGCATCCTGGGCCTCCACCTGCAGAACATCCTGGGCCTCCACCTGCACTGCATCCTGGGCCTCCACCTGCAGAGCATCCTGGGCCTCCACCTGCAGAACATCCTGAGCCTCCACCTGCAGAACATCCTGGGTCTCCACCTGCAGAGCATTCTGGGTCTCCACCTGCAGAGCATTCTGGGTCTCCACCTGCAGAACATCCTGGGTCTCCACCTGCAGAGCATTCTGGGTCTCCACCTGCAGAACATCCTGGGCCTCCACCTGCAGAACATCCTGGGCCTCCACCTGCACTGCATCCTGGGCCTCCACCTGCAGAGCATCCTGGGCCTCCACCTGCAGAACATCCTGAGCCTCCACCTGCAGAACATCCTGGGTCTCCACCTGCAGAGCATTCTGGGTCTCCACCTGCACTACATCCTGGGCCTCCACCTGCAGAGCATTCTGGGCCTCCACCTGCACTGCATCCTGGGCCTCCACCTGCAGAGCATCCTGGGCCTCCACCTGCAGAGCATCCTGGGCCTCCACCTGCACAGCATCCTGGGCCTCCACCTGCAGAGCATCCTGGGTCTCCACCTGCACAGCATTCTGGGCCTCCACCTGCACAGCATCCTGAGCCTCCACCTGCACAGCATCCTGAGCCTCCACCTGCAGAACATCCTGAGCCTCCACCTGCAGAACATCCTGGGTCTCCACCTGCAGAGCATTCTGGGCCTCCACCTGCACAGCATCCTGAGCCTCCACCTGCACAGCATCCTGAGCCTCCACCTGCAGAACATCCTGGGTCTCCACCTGCAGAACATCCTGAGCCTCCACCTGCAGAACATCCTGAGCCTCCACCTGCAGAACATCCTGGGTCTCCACCTGCAGAACATCCTGGGTCTCCACCTGCACAGCATTCTGAGCCTCCACCTGCACAGCATCCTGAGCCTCCACCTGCAGAACATCCTGGGTCTCCACCTGCAGAACATCCTGAGCCTCCACCTGCAGAGCATCCTGGGCCTCCACCTGCAGAGCATCCTGGGCCTCCACCTGCAGAACATCCTGAGCCTCCACCTGCAGAGCATCCTGGGCCTCCACCTGCAGAACATCCTGGGTCTCCACCTGCAGAACATCCTGATGTTCAAAAAGCACCTGAAGACATTATCATTTCAAATAGCCTTTTATTACTTATGATTTAAAATGATGGTTTTAGTGTCTTGTTATTTTTTTTGTTTTTATTACACTTTGGGAACTGTTTTTAACCTCCTGCTATTGTAGTACTTCCGGATTTTATTTGAAATGTAAAGTGCTTTAGAAATAAAATGTATAATTATTGTTATTTATTATTATTATTATTATTTATATTGTTGTTGTTGTTGTTATTATTGTTATTATTATTATTATTATTATTATTATTATTATTATTATTGCTGTTGGATGCAGGTGGCCCGCCTAACCCTGCCTGCAGTGTTGGTTCTCCTTGTTCAGCGGTTCTCCTGCTGGTACCAAGCGGGGTTCTGCTCCAGCCAACGAGGCTCCCCTCCCCCCGAGAAGATCCTGACATGCAGTAAATGAGTAAGAATCTGTGCATGCTCACAGCTATTTACTGCATTTATTAGCCTGTCTAAACAACAGCAGATCACATGATGAGGTACACCTATGGTCCTTCCTCTGCACCAGTGCTGACCCACGCTGAGTGGCGTTCTCACCCCGGTAAACTCGCTCCCTCCTCAAAGCAAGCAGCATGCTGGCAGAATGTTGCGTATCTGAAATGCAACAAATTCTGTGAGATAGCAGCACGCGAGGCTCGGGCTGTGAACCACGCAGACGTCGGCAGAGTTTGTGCTGTCAGCTGCATTAAAGAAACATATGCAGCTTAGATTTTAATGCTTAAATGGAGAAACACTAGATTTGTTGTCCGCAGGGGAATATTCACTAAGATGGTTAGTAAGCAACACTAAGCCACAACAGCGAAACGTTCTAATTACAGCTCCTATCTCCTAGTTCCTATCTCCTAGCTCCTAGATGAGGGAGATGGCAGGTCAAAGAGGCAGCGTTCGACTTCCTTCAGATAATTATGGAATCATGATTATCTGGGTCGAACTGTTGTATGTCCTGAGCAAGGGACTCAAGTTGGCGAAAACGGAGACCGTAATTATGAGGTGGCCCTGGACCACCTGGGAAGTCAAATCGGTTCTGTTGGTGACCTGATGGAGGTCTGTGAACTAACCTTTGATGTAAGGAAGAATGTTCCTGATCTAACAGAGTTTTCCAAGGTGTGAACTCTGACATGTGGTGGGGGTTTAGGTTGGTGTGGACCACCTGTGTGACTCTTCTGGCCCTTAGGGGGCGCCACAGAGTCAGGACAGGTGGTGGTATGAGTCAGGTGTGATGTCTGCTCATCCCTCCCATCTGGACCACCTGTGTCTGCAGAGTTGTTTACCTGGTACTCTTTGGGGCTGTAGCAGGATGAAGCAAGGCTTCTGGACTTTAGTGTGCTTCATTAATTTGGTGTGAGTTGGGAATCCATTTTCTTCCATCCATATGTTGTAATTTTGAACCAGTTCCTATCTTTTTCAGCTGTGGCTCATCAGATTCACCTGTTCCTTCTGCCAGTTTTCCCCCCATCTCCGTATTTATGCTCCCAGTTTTTCAGTCACTGTCGAATCCGCCGGTTTTACACCTGCTCGTTTTGCCCTCTGCTGTTTTCTTTTTCTTCAATCTTTCTATTATGAACCAACGTGACCCCGCCTGCTTCCCGGACAGGCGGGGTCAAGTACTTCCTGTGAACTCAAAGTTTAGAGGAAAGACTGGTTCTGTTCTAGGTGCTGAGTTAGAAACTGCAGAGCTGTTCTGTGATTCCAGCTCCTGCAATGATTCAACCTGCTGAGGTTGATCGTGTGAGGATTTCACCTGAAGGGCGGAGGACGGACTTCTCTGGTGAGATGCAGCCTCACTGACATCAGGAGCTTTGAGGTCCTTGGTCTCAGCATCAGCTTCCTCCATCCTCACCTCGGTCTTTGAGAGCTCACCTCCTGCAGCACTCACTCTGTCTAAAACCATCTGATGCTCAACCTGTAACTGAAGATATTGTTCATCTTCTAGTTGTGATTTATGTTGATATAACAATGTGAGCTGTCCCAAAACCTCTTGAATCCGCGTCCTTTTGGTCGGATTCTTAATTAAATGAATTAGTTTCTTAATCTTTTTATCGCATGCAGCAAGGTTAAAACTGTTTAAATTATTTAACTCATCTGCGGATAAGTTGATGAGGTCAGCAACCTTCTGCCTCTCTATGTCTGCTTGGTCCACCACAGGTGTAGCTTCAGATGTGAGACGTTCTGGCTCCATCTTGCTAACACAAAACAAACACAAGTTATGACAAAACTTTCAAAATAACATAAGATCCAGTCAGTGCTATGCATTTATGTTTAAACATACATTTTGCAAATACTTATTTGTGTGTAGAAACAGGTGCGCAGGTTAACCGTTCAACATGCGGCTTATGACGACACAATTCTTTCAGTGTTACGATGCTAAACCTTCAGGGCTTACTAGCATTTAGCGCAGGGCTTCACCTTTTAAGGAATTACTATATTTTTAAGAATATGTTCCTCGCTTTTATTTTGAAGGAAATTAGCAATTTATCTTTAGATTAGATTTAGCCTCAGATTAACTGGGAGTTAAATCTGGAAACAAATCTGTTCTACACAACACAAATTTAGCTCTTAAAATGTCTTTTTGACAAATGTGCAGAGCATCTTAGGTAAGATATTGGATCTAACTCCTCTGGACTGGAAGTTAATTTTGAAAGCGCATAACTGTGGACTTTTCATTTAAGAATTGTGGTTTATTTAAAAAATTGTGGTTTATTAAAAAAAAGGGGGAAAAAAGAATTGTGGTTTAAGCAAACATGAGGATAAGTCACAGCATCTGGAAACAGATGTGCAACAAAATTAGATTCAAACAGTAAGATTAACTTTACAGTTAAATCCACTATCAGACTGTTGGTTACACCAAATAACTTGATTGAAAGCATTTGAATTTAAGCTGTTTATAGTACAGTTTATTATCCCTAGCTGAGAAAATTTTGGAGTTCACTTTTTTTTCAAAAGTCTAAAAATGTCACAGGTGATATTCTCGTGTGTTTACGAATGCCCACCCAGGGACGCCATTATATGCTGTGCAATTACGCACTGTTTTAAGTTATTTAATGTTTAACAAATATCTCTGTCTGTTAGGTGTTATCAGGTGAATATCAGCCCAAACAGCTGATATTAGGACAATAGTTGAAAGGAATGATTCTAGCTCTGACGATCTTTTAACAGCAAACTCTGTACACATAGAATAAAGGAGTAACAACTTCTCTCCAAGTTCAAGCATTTATTAAAAGAAATAAAATGAACATCCAGAGAACATCACTATGTAATGCTGTTTATCTGAATTAACACAATATTACAATCAACAAATCCTCTCTAATAGGCTGTGAAACTTAACTAAACTACTAATCAAAATGAAGATAAAAAGAAGCTAAGGAACTATTTACACACAAAAACAAACAAAAAGATAAAACATGTTGAACATCATCATCAGAATGAGTCAGTGAATCCTGGTTCTCTGCAGATCTGAGTCAAAGAACCACAATTCATCTTAAAGGCATACTATGCAACATTTTTCAGTTAATTAATATGTTCCATACCGTTTTGGATGATTAAATGAGTCATTTCAGGTCGAACTAAGGTTTTCTCGGCCGCCCTGGTGGTCTGTGGGGGAAATACCGTACTTGCAATTGCAAGAGCTCACGGCCCGCACCCACAGGCTCAGAAGTCTGGTGCATCGCGAGAGTCGGTCTTGCTTTACTGCGAGAACTCCATGTGTTTTTGCCCTGCCATTCACTATATGCACGCGCGAAAGCAACAACAAAGAACCGCGTGTTAACGTCAAATAAACATGCCAGCATATCGAGTTGCTTTATTATTATTATTATTATTATTATTATTTTATTTTATTTATTTATTTATTTATTTATTTTTTTGAATGTTGGCGAGACGCTACCGTGGCGGCCGCAGCGAGGCGGCCACCACGGTAGCGTCTCGCCAAGATAGCGCTGCAGGAAACCCTGATGTTCATACTTTCACTGTTAGTCATTGTTTGTTCTGCCGTTTTTTCCACTTTTCGTTGCGTTCGCCTGTCTGCTAAGCTCAAAACAACCGCGCCTGGCTTGATGGAGAAACCAGAACAGCTGAGCATCTTTATGACAGTGCACTTTTATTTTCGCCCTCTGGGGGGAGCCTCGCTGGAAAATCAACCCCGGTTGCATAGTATACCTTTTAAAGAATGTGGAATGAGGTTAAATTAGCTTAACTAATTTAGAACAACATTTGGTATGTTCAACCCATTCACAATGCAAATCCTGACTTAAACAAAACATTATTTGAGAAAATAACATTTTAAAGAATGATTAGCTTAGTAGAAATCAATATTTTTAGGACACTTGATTTTATTAATACAATTCTTCCTCCCAGAAGCTAGTGTCGCTGTAGCAATCAGTCACTTGATGGGTTAACGCTAAAGTTATACAAAACATCAACAAACTATCTCTGCGTTTGGGTCCTACCACAACCAACCCTTAACCTAAACATGACAATTTCAATTAAAAGGTATGTTAAAAGTCAAACGAGCCACATGAATAAGCCAATCAAAATTCATGGATTGATGCTTGTTGATTGGTTAAATTTAAATTTAACCAATTTAAAGGGACATAACCTATTATTAAAGGTATTTCTTTCCCAGAGGTTCACAGTAAATTCAGATGTGCCTAAAGTATACCAATCAATCACAGGAACTCAAAAACAACCTTAACTCTGTAGAAAATGCCTCAAACTATAAAGCAGCATTATCAATAAAGGTTATTTTTAATAAAGTGAATAGTGAAGCTGTCAATAAAACCATAACGGGACGAGTCACAGAAATTCAGCGGCAGGGAGCTCCTGGTTTCTGCTGCAAAAACAAACTCTTCAGATAAAATATCCAGAACCTTTTCTGATGTCAGCACCTCTTTGGCTGACCGGCTTCATGCTGCTCTGTGAACCTTTGGAAATAAAACACTATTAGATGTTTAAGTCTGCAGCCCAGCGAGCACCACCGCCTCTAAAGCTGATTGGTCAGCCTGTTCATGACTGAACAACTGATTTATTTCTCTCACTAACTTTTGGTTATTGAATGCCTGTTGAAGGCCACAAGCTGATAAACTTGGTTCCTCAGGATCAACGGAGGAGCGTGAGTCTTCAGCTCACTGCGGTCTGACACCGAGGGAAATACTGCGTAAACCTGCAAACACGAGAAAACAAAGTAATTACCAGAAATCACCAGAACCAAAGCTTAAAATTCACTAAACTAGACCCAACATCCAGAGGAGCAGCAGGAGCTCTGATGGCTCATCAGAGCTGTCACTGCAGAGCTTTAATTGGTGTTCATTAGCCCCTTCACTAATTAAACAGGTCAAGTCTCTTTTAGAGCTCAGGTGGAGAAATCAGCAGTTCTCACTCTTCAGGATCTGAATGCAGCTTTGATAGCTTCTCGCTTTGGGTGAAAGGGTCCAAAGACTTGAAGGAATGTAGTTTCTCCACTTTTTTTAAAGCAATTAATTCAAAATGTGTTTAGTAGGTGACTGCAGGGAGTGAATCCATGTGAGCAGACGTGTGTCCGCCCGTATGGATCTGTACCAATGACCAGCATCTCTGCTTTTTGTTTTTAAGGACGTAACATGTCTCCGTTAGGCGTGACAAAGCTCCAGTACGAACAGTAAAAGGCTCAGTAACGCTGCTCATAGTCACGTTCCTGTGTTACCAGTATGCTGTCAACATTGTGTCATCTTTCCTCATTTCCTTATTAGTCTCCTCGGCCAACAGCTCTGGAACCAGAACTGATACACCGGTCCCCTTAGATCAGTCTGAGGTTACCTCGTTTATCAGGAGCTGGTTCTGGAGGGTCACAACTCTTACTCCGTGTCCCAACATGTCAGCCGGCCACGGCCCTGAAGTCAGACCTGCTGCAGGGTTAATACCAGCAGATGTCTGTTTACCTGCAGGGGGAGGAAGTAGTGCTGATCTGGACCCGGTTCTGGTGCTGCAGTCTGTAAGCCGAGCTGCAACCTCAACATGAGCAGGAAACCATGGAGCCTGCAGGCTGTTTACCCCAGAAAGAGGTTCTGAGGTCAGTCAGCCCATTAGGACCAATCAGCTGCTGTAAACAGGCGTCACATGGCCTGACAGGAAGCTGTTCACTCATTCAGTTCCTGAGCGGTGGTCTGGATGCAGGTTCTGATGGGATGAAGGTCTTGATAGGATGCAGGTTCTGTTAGGATGCAGGCTCTGACATGATGCAGGTTCTGTTAGGATGAAGGTTCTGATGGGATGAAGGTCTTGATAGGATGCAGGTTCTGTTAGGATGCAGGCTCTGACATGATGCAGGTTCTGTTAGGATGAAGGTTCTGATGGGATGAAAGTTCTGTTAGGGTGCAGGTTCTGTTAGGATGCAGGTTCTGATGGGATGAAGGTTCTGTTAGGATGCAGGTTCTGTTAGGATGCAGGCTCTGACATGATGCAGGTTCTGTTAGGATGAAGGTTCTGATGGGATGAAGGTTCTGACAGCTCACAGATAAACTGCAGAGAGGAATGTTCTGCAGGGAAACACGTGGAGAACAGAAGAGCTGCTGAGCCTCTGCAGACTCTGGGATCATCCAGGATCCAGAACAGCAGAACCTCTGGGATCCAGTAGCATGGCGTCTCCTCCTCCTCCTCCTCTTCCTCCTCCTCCTCCTCCTCCTCCTCCTCCTCCTCCTCCTCCTCCTCCTCCTCCTCGGCGTCTCGTGGTCAAAGTGCCTCCAGCTGCAGCTCAGATTTAAAGTGCTCAGTTTAGGATGTGCTCATGGAGAAGTGGAGCTGCTGAAGGCCTGGAGCAGCTTGCTCTCTGAGCTGATCTCAGACCTGCAGCAGATCCCGGCGCCTCAGGCTCGCCCTGACCCACATGAACACGACAGCAGAAGATCTGAGAGTCGTCAGCAGGAAGCGTGAGCGTGGGCCGCCTCAGCGCCACATTTCCCTTCCAAATGAGAGAAGGCTGCAGCCTGGCTCTGCGCCGTCACAGGCAGATTCAGCCGGACTGGAAGCAGGTTTGATGCGTCCGCACGATCAATTTCACGCTCCACAAAGACTCGTGATGTGACCCACGCTCTAATGTGGCACAGAGGACGGAGCATTTAAACATTTTTAAAACCAATAAAGCATCGGCAGCTAGAACACACAGACCTAAAGACATCACTGCATCCGCTTACACTTCTAGTTCCTGCAGGTTGCTGATCCTCTCTCACTCCTCAAGATCACTTATTCTGATCTGCAGCTCTGGGGTCTCCATGTCTGGCAGTTGCTGCGTGGATCAACCCGCAGGTTTAAGAAGTTGCTGCGTGGATCAACCTGCAGGTTTAAGAAGTTGCTGCGTGGATCAACCTGCAGGTTTAAGAAGTTGCTGCATGGATCAACCTGCAGGTCTGAGCAGTTGCTGCATGAAGTCTGCAGCTGAACCAGGCTGGTAAAGAGGAACCAGCAGCAGAGAGCAGAACAGATCAGTGGTTCTGAAGGGTTTATAGAGCAGAATGTTCTGGTTCTGCTTTGGTGATTTCTACCTGTTGTCTGATGCTCCATCAGCAGGGGGCGCTGTCCTCACCTCCACCTGGGCAGCAGTCACAGGTAGAGGAGGCGGTGCTGCTGGTAAACAAACAGGTCACCAGAACCTTCCCCCCCCCCCCCCCCCCCCCCCCATCAGGGCCTCCTGTCAGTCTGCATCACTCTCCCTGGTCATCAGATATGTTAAGCAGCTCGTCTGGATTCAGGCCGAGCTGTCAGGCATCCTGTAGCTGCGAGGGAGGCCGGCCCAAATCTATGCTAATTTGACATTTCCAAACTCATTTGCATATGTTCACATCAAAATTCCTCCTGTCCTGTAATCTGTCCTCCTCCTCCTCCTCCTCCTCCTCTTCCTCCTCTTCCTCTTCCTCCACCTCCTCCTACTAAACGACTCCCATTCATCAATAACACCAGATCAGTTTGAATCATCAGCACAGCTGCAGAAAAACTCAAAGTGTGACAAACTGCAGGAGGTTCAGCGCCATACCACTAATAGAATATAAGATATATAATATAATATATACTTAATATAATATATAAGGTCATATAATATATAGAATAATAAATATAATATAATGTTATACAATATATAATATATAAAATAAAATAATGTAATATCCATTTTCTGACCCGCTTAATCCCTAATAGGGCTGTGGGGGTTACTGGTTCCTATAAAATAATAATATAATATAATATATAATATAATATAATATAATATATAATGGTGTTAAGTGGAGGCCGCCTCCTGCAGCAGATTCAGTCTCCAGCTTTCAGATGTTCTTTGGTTCCAAATCATTCAGTTCAGGTAAATTCTGGTTCTGATCCAAACGTGCAGCATTAGTGAATAACTGGATCAGGTTCCCTGTTTACAGCTCGTCTTAACCCGACCAGAACCGCTTAATCCTCCTCCTGGACGGAGTCACTCCTCCACGCTGGTGGAGGTGATGGAGGCAGGCCGACCTGCAGGCCGCTGTCAGCTGGCTGTGAACGGTGGAGGCTGACCTCCTGCTGGGATGAAGAACCAGCTGGGCCCCGGCCAGCGGGTGGAGCGGCTGCACGCCACGCCACGCCGCTCCACGCCGCTCCACCCGCCGCTCCATCCAGCATCCTCTGTTGGCTCTGGCTGAAGGTGAGAACCCGGCGTCTGCTCTGCAGCAGCAGGTGTCTGCAGCTCCCAGGCCTGTTTCATACCTGCAGGAATTGCTGATTTCAGCCACAGCGCCTTTAACGGTGGAGAATAAGGCTTCAGAGCGTTTGACTGGGAGCTGACCGAGCAGCCGCAGAGGAAAACACGCCGTCCTCTCTGCAGCGGACAGGAAGAGCCTGGCTGATGAAGCGTGGCGTTCGGACGGCAGCCAGCTCCCCTCCGCTCTCTGCAGACTAATCTGAAGCTACTGCTCGCCTGCTGCTCCACTGAGCACGCTCCGTGGGCTCACGCCACCCCGGCCCCCGGCCCCCGGTCCGCCTCGGCCCACGCCGCCTCATCTCCCACGGTGGCAGGTGTCCGTTCACGGCGGGCCCCCAGGGACGGACGGAGAGCAGGGTCACATCTCCTCCGTGGACTGCAGAGGCGTTTGAGGCAAGAGGAAAAATGTTGGAGGACAGCAGGACGGTGGAGGTGGTCTCTGGGAACGTTCTCCTCTGCCTTTAGGGGATCTCTGAGCTCTGGGCCTCAGAACCACGGGTCCAGAACCTACAGCTCAGAACTTCTGGGCGGATGGACGACCCATAAAAGCCTTTTAACAGGAACCGCTCCAGTTCTCCAGCTTCTGGATTATTCACTTTAATCCTGTTAACACTTTTCTGTCGCTTTCTGGTTCCTAGCAGATCTGGACTCTGCAGATCTGGACTCTGCAGATCTGGACTCTGCAGATCTGGACCCTGCAGATCTGGACCTGCAGATCTGGACCCTGCAGATTGTTGTGATGCAGAAGTTTCATACGATCGCTGCAGAAAGCTTCAGCAGCTTCCTGTTTGGGTTTCATGCTCCTGCAAATCATTTGATTATTTTCTCAGATCAGAGAATGCGGGGACCCTCAGGGACCCCCTGGGACCCTCAGGAGCCCATCAGGACCCCCTGGGACCCTCAGGGACCCATCAGGACCCTCAGGAGCCCTGGACGCTGCTGCTGATGGGGCCCATTCGCTGATTTTTATCAGATCCGTTTCCAGCCTGCCGTGTTTGGCTGAGGTTGATGATGTGAAAGTAAAAGTCAAAGGCGGAGCCGGCTTTTCCCGCGGCAGTGAACGCACCGTCAGGCCGCTTCCTCATTTCATGTGGAAAACCCAACTAATTACGTGGAAATATGATAATGTATACCCCCCCCCCACCCCCCCATGGTATTTCTCCCAGGGAGTCTCGCCCTTTCACCACTTCAGACATTAGCAGCCAGTCCGGCTCATTCTGCATCAAAACAAAACTTCATCTGCATAATCTGAGGATGAGCTGCCCCCCCCCCCCCCCCCCGTCTACTGCTGCCCCCCCGCAGGCCGCAGCGCACCGCCATGTCCTGCCATCGCTCCTGAGCAAAGGGGGGGGGGGGCAGCCTGTCAGTCAGGGACGCTGACGGATCAGAACCGACAGCTTCCCAGTGGAACCTCCACCAGCACCGATGAACTGCAGCTGCTGGGGAAGGCTGGGTCCAACAGAACCGGGTCGCTGCTGTTAGGAAGTATTCTGGGTCAGAACCACACAGCAGATGTTAAAGCTTTTATTCTAAGATCCACAGAACCGGGCCTGTTGGGTCACCTCCTCCTCAGAACCGGGCCTGTTGGGCCTCAGATCGTCTCCTCTCTACTTCACTAACAGCCAAGCGAGGATGATGATGTTGACTGGCTTCCATCTTGATGAAGATGCGCGGCGCTCCGTGGACCGGCGCCATGGAGCTGAACACGAGCCACGAGGCTGGCAGCAACCTGCAGCACCGGCCCAGCTGCCAGCACAGACGGGCTCAGCAGAACCCCCGCGGTCTGGCTGCAGGCGGCTCACCTGAACGGGCCCCCCAGAAAGCGGGCCCCCAGAAAGCGGGCCCCCAGAAAGCGGGCCCCCCAGAAAGCGGCCCCCCAGAAAGCGGGCCCCCAGAAAGCGGCCCCCCAGAAAGCGGGCCCCCAGCACCGGACGGGTTCTGTCTCTGCAGGTTCTGGCGCCGCAGCAAACTGAGCAGCAACAAAGTAAGCGGGCCCAGCGCCGACCCGCCTCCTCGCTCTGGGTCAGTGAGGAAGAAAATTCATTTCAGGCCAGCGAGGAGTCACGGCGGCAGGCTGGCAGGCCCCGGGGCCCCGGAGCGTGGGGGGGGGGGGGTCCGGGCGGGGGGCCAAACGCTGCGGCTGCTGCTCTCAGCGCAGCAAAGGGTAGCAGTCAGGAAGCATCAGGGAACAGCGGAGAACCGCTCAGCGTAAATCCATCTGACAGACGGTTCTGCAGCCACTTTAGGAACGTCTGCAGGAGGTTCTCCCAGAGTTCTGGTTCTGCGTCTTCACAGTTCCTCCTCCTGTCAGACAGAAACTTGACGGGTTCTGCAGGGTCCAATCAGCCGAGGCGCAGAGTTCCTGATTCGTCATTACAGGAAGATTCTGGAGCCGAGCAGAACCGGTCCCACAAACTCAGACCAAAGAACTTTAATCTTTCATATTTACAAAGACCAAGCAGCCAAAGCCCGGTTCTGCAGAACCACCGGCCCAAAACAGAAGAGAAACACCAGCTCCAGTGGCGCCACAAAGTCCAGAACCCCTTATTTAAGGTCCAGTAGCACCAGGAGGGTTTCAGAAACGCTGATTCTGCTGCAGCCTGGACTGGACCAGTACTGTGGTTCTGGTTCTGGAGGGGAAGGTCCAGCTCAGATAAAGGAAGGAGAACCCTCAGCTTTCTGCAGATGCTGCTTTTTCTGACTGAACATGAACTCAGCATTAATCTGAGCAACAGAACACGGACCGGACGGATTTACTGCTTCCTGCTGCTGGTTCTGCCATTAGCCCGGTCCGGAACTGGGCTGCAGGCGCCGGGGCGGTACCGGGGCGGTACCGGGGCGGTACCGGGGCGGCGCTGGGTCTCCTGATGAGGACAACAGACCCGAGGACATGCAGCAGGTCCAGAGGGTTGCTGGTTCCCATCCCAGGATTAAATCAGAGGCTCTAACTGGACCAGAACCAGGCAGGTACCAGGATCAGAGGAAGCCTGACCCAGACTGAAGGTCTCCATGTTTACTCACAGAACAGTTTTAACGTATTAACTTTGCCTCCTCTGGTTGGAAAGAAAAGTTTAAATAAAATCTAAAGATGTCTTAAAATTCACATTTCTGAACAGAAAACCTGAGTTTACCTGATTTTTACCTGAGTTTACCTGAAATTACCTGATTTTACCTGAACTATCTCTTTCAGGCCTGATCAAACCTGCACCCTCTCACACACCTGATGCGGTCTATTTCCTGCAGTCTACCCCCCCCCCCCCCCCCCCGGACTGGTCTACCTCCTGGAGATTTCATGCAGCTTCTCAGTCTCCTCTTCTCTTCTCTTATTCCGGCTGATTTCCAGGAAGTTTTATTTTATTTCAGCTTCTCTTCTTTCTCTGGGGGCGACTAATTCCTGGAGTCTGGCTCATTCTGCTCCAGGCTGAGTTTCTCTGCTGGTACAGGATATTTACTGGGACGGTGTCTGAGCCTAGCTGCAGATCAGGTCTCTGAGCAACCTGAGTCTGTAGTTTGACTCCCAGGTGGGCGGAGGGATGAGGCTGTGAAGCAGAAAGCCCACTTCCTGTCTGCCCCCCCCCCTCCTGGCTTCAGGGCAGCCTCTCTCTCCCCCCGCTCTCCTTCCTGCGTGTTGAAACCAGACTTTGGGAGGCAGCAGGCTGCAGGCAGCAAGACGAAGAGCAGCAGCTTCAGGTACGTTAGCAGAACCTTTCTCCTCTCCTGCTTCTGAAACTCAGGCTCTCCTCCTGCTTGTTAGAGAACCTACAGACAAAAGATGTCTCTGCAAACTGACCTCAGAACAGCCAGAGTCATGAGAACATGCTGCGAGCTCTGAGAGCAGGAACATGTTCTCTTCCTCTGGGAAGACGAAGAGAACATGTCTGCGTGAAATAAGACGTTAGAACAGACGACCAGGTGAGCTGGAGCAGAGAGACGTCCACAGCAGACAGAGCAGAGAGAACAGAGAACACAGAGAGAGAACAGAGAACACAGAGAGAACAGAGAACAGAGAACACAGAGAGAACAGAGAACAGAGAACACAGAGAGAACACAGCAGACAGAGCAGAGAGAACAGAGAACACAGAGAACACAGTGAGAACACAGCAGACAGAGCAGAGAGAACAGAGAACACAGAGAGAGAACAGAGAAAAGAGAGAACAGAGAAAAGAGAGAACAGAGAACAGGTCATCCTGAAACTATGTCAGGAATCTGGGCTCCACAGCCCGGCGCCGCTGACCTTTGTTCCTGCAGAGGTGAAGGCATCTCAGCTGCTGCTAGAACGTCTCGCAGGATTTCATGCAGAACCCTGCTGAGACGGTGCAGAGCAGCTGGAAACCAGCCTGGGTAGAACCCGGTTCTCCAACCGTTCTCTAGATCTCGGCAATGGCTGCAGGGATCTAGGTTCTCCAACCGTTCTCTAGAGCCCTGGGAGCTGGAGGTAACCTGCTTCTCCTGCTGAGCTGTCAGCATAAAACCATGAAAATAGAAAAGAACAGAGTCCCCCTCCCCCCCCCTCCTCCACCTGCTAGGTTTACATGAAGAGGCAGACTCAGAGAAACGTGCTTTCTGGTTACCAGGAACGTGAAAGTTCTCCGTCTGGTCATCGGTGCTGTAATGTTCCCACAGAACAGCTGAAACGCTTTCTGATTAATTCCTAGATTCAATTAAAAGCAATAAACAAACATGAATGCAGGAGCCGACAGAGTCAGTCCCTTTAGTTTAACTCCTGAGCAGACGATGGATGGAGGACATCAGGATGAAGACCTCCGCCAGCTGCTCAGGAGCTTCATCCATCTCTGACATCTGTTAGGCTCCGTTCAGGTTTTTATAATCCAAACGTTCAGATTAACGCAGATTAACTCAGATTAACGCAGATTAACTCAGGTTAACGCAGATTAACTCAGGTTAACTCAGGTTAACTCAGATTAACTCATATTAACTCAGGTTAACGCAGATTAACTCAGATTAACTCAGGTTAACGAAGATTACCTCAGGTTAACTCAGGTTAACTCAGATTAACTCATATTAACTCAGGTTAACGCAGATTAACTCAGATTAACTCAGATTAACTCAGGTTAACGCAGATTAACTCAGGTTAACTCAGGTTAACTCAGATTAACTCATATTAACTCAGGTTAACGCAGATTAACTCAGATTAACGCAGATTAACTCAGATTAACTTGGGTTAACGCAGATTAACGCAGATTAACCCACATTAACGCAGATTAACTCAGGTTAACGCAGATTAACTCAGGTTAACGCAGATTAACGCAGATTAACTCAGGTTAACGCAGACTAACGCAGATTAACGCAGGTTAACTCAGATTAACTCAGGTTAACTCAGATTAACTCAGGTTAACGCAGATTAACGCAGATTAACTCAGGTTAACGCAGACTAACGCAGATTAACTCAGGTTAACGCAGATTAACGCAGATTAACTCAGGTTAACGCAGACTAACGCAGATTAACGCAGATTAACGCAGGTTAACTCAGATTAACTCAGGTTAACGCAGATTAACTCAGGTTAACTCAGATTAACTCAGGTTAACTCATGTTAACGCAGATTAACTCAGGTTAACGCAGATTAACGCAGAATAACCCATATTAACCCATATTAACGCAGATTAACTCAGGTTAACTCAAATTAACGCAGATTAACGCAGATTAACTCGGGTTAACGCAGATTAACGCAGATTAACTCAGCTTAATTTAGATTAACTCAGGTTAACTCAGATTAACGCAGGTTAACTCAGGTTAACGCAGATTAACACAGATTAATGCAGGTTAACGCAGGTTAACTCAGATTACCTCAGGTTAACTCAGATTAACTCAGGTTAACTCATGTTAACGCAGATTAACGCAAATTAACTCAGGTTAACTCAGGTTAACACAGATTAACACAGATTAACGCAGGTTAACGCAGGTTAACTCAGATTACCTCAGGTTAACTCAGATTAACTCAGGTTAACTCATGTTAACGCAGATTAACGCAGGTTAACTTAGGTTAAAACAGATTAACTCAGATTAACGCAGATTAAACCATATTAACACAGATTAACTCAGGTTAACTCAAATTAACGCAGATTAACGCAGATTAACTCGGGTTAACGCAGATTAACTCATGTTAACGCAGATTAACTCAGGTTAACTCAGGTTAACTCAGATTAATGCAGATTAACTCAGGTTAACTCAGGTTAACGCAGATTAACTCAGATTAACGCAGATTAACTCAGGTTAACGCAGATTAACGCAGATTAACCCATATTAACGCAGATTAACTCAGGTTAACTCAAATTAACGCAGATTAACTCAGGTTAACGCAGATTAATGCAGATGAACTCAGGTTAACTCAGATTAACTCAGGTTAACTCAGGTTAACACAGATTAACTCAGATGAACTCAGGTTAACTCAGATTAACTCAGGTTAACTCAGATTAACTCAGGTTAACTCAGGTTAACTCAGGTTAACGCATGTTAACGCAGATTAACTCAGGTTAACTCAGGTTAACTCAGATTAACTCAGGTTAACGCAGATTAACTCAGATTAACGCAGATTAACCCTTATTAACGCAGATTAACACAGGTTAACTCAGGTTAACTCAGATTAACTCAGGTTAACTCAGATTAACTCAGGTTAACGCAGATTAACTCAGGTTAACACAGATTAACGCAGGTTAACTTGGGTTAATTCAGATTAACTCAGGTTAATGCAGATTAACTCAGGTTAACACAGGTTAACGCAGATTAACTCAGATTAACGTAGATTAACCCATATTAACGCAGATTAACTCACGTTAACTCAAATTAACGCAGATTAACGCAGATTAACTCAGGTTAACGCAGATTAACTCAGGTTAACGCAGATTAACGCAGGTTAACTCATATTAACTCAGGTTAACGCAGATTAACGCAGATTAACTCAGGTTAACTCATATTAACTCAGGTTAACTCAGGTTAACGCAGATTAACTCAGATTAACTCAAATTAACTCAGGTTAACGCAGATTAACTCAGGTTAACACAGATTAACGCAGGTTAACTTGGGTTAATTCAGATTAACTCAGGTTAATGCAGATTAACTCAGATTAACTCAGGTTAACACAGATTAACGCAGGTTAACTTGGGTTAATTCAGATTAACTCAGGTTAATGCAGATTAACTCAGGTTAACTCAGGTTAACACAGGTTAACGCAGATTAACCCATATTAACGCAGATTAACTCAGGTTAACTCAAATTAACGCAGATTAACGCAGATTAACTCAGGTTAACGCAGATTAACTCAGGTTAACGCAGATTAACGCAGGTTAACTCATATTAACTCAGGTTAACGCAGATTAACTCAGGTTAACTCAAATTAACTCAGGTTAACTCATGTTAACGCAGATTAACTCAGATTAACTCAGGTTAACTCAGGTTAACGCAGATTAACTCAGATTAACGCAGATTAACCCATATTAACGCAGATTAACTCAGGTTAACTCAAATTAACGCAGATTAATGCAGATTAACTCGGGTTAACGCAGATTAACGCAGATTAACTCATGTTAACGCAGATTAACTCAGGTTAACTCAGATTAACTCAGGTTAACTCAGATTAACGCAGATTAACTCAGATTAACTCAGGTTAACGCAAGTTAACTCAGATTAACTCAGATTAACTCAGGTTAACGCAGATTAACTCATATTAACGCAGATTAACTCAGGTTAACTCAGATTAACTCAGGTTAACTCAGATTAACGCAGATTAACTCAGATTAACTCAGGTTAACGCAAGTTAACTCAGATTAACTCAGATTAACTCAGGTTAACGCAGATTAACTCATATTAACGCAGATTAACTCAGATTAACTCAGATTAACTCAGGTTAATGCAGATTAACTCAGGTTAACTCATGTTAACGCAGATTAACTCAGGTTAACTCAGATTAACTCAGGTTAACGCAGATGAACTCAGATGAACTCAGGTTAACTCAGGTTAACTCAGGTTAACTCAGGTTAACGCAGATTAACTCAGGTTAACTCAGATTAACTCAGATTAACTCAGAGTAACGCATCGATCCGTTTCCTGACTGCAGAATAAAGTCCTGGCAGTGATGTTGGGCCTGCAGCTCTTCATCCTCAGATGTTTCTCCATGTTCTCCTCCAGGCTGGACGCTGATGAAGCGCTGAAGCTAAACCACAGGACGAGGCGTTCAGGGACCCGTCATGGCGTGGGTCAGACGCCTTCTGCTCCCGCTCCTCCTGGTGTCGTCGGTGCGCCCCCGCTCTCTGGTGCAGGTGAACTCAGGTGTGCAGGTCCTCCGAGGCGGCGTCGTCTCCGTCACCCGGTCACACCTGAAGATCCAGGTGGAGCCGAGCTGCGACTGCAGGGTGGAGGTGGTGCAGAACGAGCCTGTGACCCAGCGGGTCGGCAAGCTGACTCCGCAGGTGAGAGCGGTTCCGGCAGGTGAGCGAACCGGGTCTGGGTCTGGACACTCACTGGGTTTCTGCTCTGCAGATGTTTGACTGCAGTTTCCTGGAGGACGAGGTCCGCTACGTCCACAACGGGAGTCCTCTGCTGGACGACGACACGGTTCTGCTCCGAGTGTACAGGTACCGAACAGAACCACCGCAGTTCCTGGTACTAGAACCTGCTTCTGTCCCAGCAGACTTCAGACTCTGAGGTTCCCTCCCCAGGTTCACGTCCTCAGACCTGCAGCTGGAGACGGTGGTCCTCCGGGTCCGGGTGGTGGACGGCGGTTCTGGTGTGGCGGCGCTGGGCGGTTCTCCTCTGGTAGTGCCGGCTTTCTTGGGCCTGTCCAACGCCATCAGCAGCTCGGTGCTGAGCATCAGAACTCCGGAGAACCTGGTCTGCTCCGTGCGGCTGATGAGCGCAGAGACCTCGGTACCGGCGGCGGGTCGGCTGGTCCGCCAGGACCTCTCCGGGCTCCGCAGAGGTTCGGCCCGCCGGGTCACTGCTGCGACTTCACCTGCGTCCGCTTCTGTGTTCTGATACCCAAGCTTTGGGTCGCTGAGGCCCGACCAAACTCAACCAGAACCAGAACTCAACTCCCCTCTGCTCTCTGCAGGCCGTCAGGCGGAGGACTCGTGTCCTGGAAACAAAGCGTGTCTCCACCACGTCACGGAGGTCCGGGTCCTGAAGGCCAGCTGCCAGGACTTCCTGAGGTCCGGTCTGCGGTACCAGCACCTCAGACCTCCGTCCCCCCGGGTGGACTACGTCCCGCTGCGGGTGGAGCTGAGGGAGCAGGCCAGCAGGAGGCTGCTGGAGGTACGGCAGGAAGCAGGAAGGGTTCTGCAGGTTCTGGTGCCTCTAAAGGCTCCAAACGTTCCTCTTCCAGGTGCTGACCCGCTTCCTCTCCTTCAGTCGCAGGCGCTGTGGTTGCCGGTTCTGATCCGGGGCGCCGTGCAGAACCAGGCCCCCAAGGCCGGCTTCATGGCGTCCTCCATCCTGGAGGTGGACCAGTTCGTCCTCACGCCCCTCAGCACCGCCGCGCTGGACGCCACGGACGCCGAGACGCCGCAGGAGCAGCTGGTGTTCAACGTGACGGCGCCCCCTGCTGGCGGCTACATCACACACCTGGAGGACCACACCAAGGAGGTGCGCTCCTTCACCTGGCTGGCGCTGCGCGACATGAAGGTCGCCTACCAGCCCCCCAACAGCAGCCACACTCTCCGCCAGAACCTCCAGGTACCGTCAGGGGAACCCGGGCTCTGGTTCTGACCACAACTGGAATGGGCCCGGCAGAACCGGGTCAAGGCTCTGTGTCTCCCTCAGGTGGAGTTCCAGGCGATAGACGGGTCCTTCGCCAGCAGCCCGCCCATCCTGCTGCACCTGTCTATCAGGGCGTCAGAAACAAACGCACCCAGAGTCTCCTGGAACATGGGTACGTTTGATTTTCACCCCGGCGCCGCTAAAATCAGCGACGCTGTGATTTCTGACGACCAGCGAACGCCTCGTGCTCTCAGGTCTGGACCTGCTGGAGGGTCAGTCCCGGCCAATCACCTGGGAGGAGCTGCAGGTGGTGGACAGGGACAACATGGACGCCGTCTACCTGGTGGCTGTGGACGGACCGGCGCACGGGCGGCTCAGCGTCAGAGGTGAGCGGGTCGGACCAGAACCAGAACCAGAACCTCAGCTTAACTTAGTAGTTACTTTATGAATGAAGTTTGGCTGTTTTCATTGGATAATTCCCCGGCTAGAACCAGAACCAGAACCAGAACCAGAGTGTTCACTCCACACAGCCCTGCAGGTCCGTTTACAGCTCCAGAACCGGTACCAGTACGATCCAGTCAGAGAAGCAGCGCCTGGTGGCTCTGATCCACATCCAGAACCTGGTCCAGAGTTCTGATGGAACCATGAAAGTCCAGTTCTGTGAGGACTCAGCACCACAAAGCCCACCTTTAATACGACACCTGCCTCCCCCTCCTCTTCCTCCTCTTCCTCCTCTTCTTCTCCTCCCTCCTCTTCCTCCTCTTCCTCCTCTCCTCCTCCTCCTCTTCCTCCTCTTCCTCCTCTTCCTCCCTCCTCCTCCTCCTCTTCCCCCTCCTCTTCCTCCTCTTCCTCCTCTTCCTCCTCCTCTTCTCCTCCTCCTCCTCCCTCAGCAGCATATGTCTCCTGTCCTGCTCGCCTTTGCTAATCAGCTGTAAACCGGGGGCCACAGGGGCCCCTGGCTGAGTACCTGCCCCCGTGCCCCCCCCCCCTCAGCCCGCTGCGGCAGGCTGGAGAACCTCCCGGCTTTTCACGGCGCCGCGCACACGGAGCAGATGCTGGTTCTGCTCCTCCTGATGGTCCAGAACGACCCGGCAGGTCAGATCAGGGTTCTGTACACATCTGGACCTCTGAGAGGGGGGGGGGGGGGCAGTTGGACCAGAACCTGGGGCTGAGGTCCGGTTCTGGTGCTGCTGTAACTCTGACTGTGGATCAGGTTAATTTCTAATCATTTATTCAGAGAAAACTGTGAATTTATATAAGAGGAACATGGAGAGCAGAACCGCTCAGAACCCGGACGGTTCTACTGGATCTGTGACATCCGGGCCTCCTGCAGGGGATCTGAGTGGACCTTATCCCAGCTTCTGATTGGTGCAGAGAAGCTCCTCTTCCTCCTTCTCTTCCTCCTCCTATTCCTCCCTCTCTTCCTCCTCCTCCTCTTCCTCCCTCTCTTTCTCTTCCTCCTCCTCTTCCTCCCTCTCTTCCTCTTCATCATCCTCTTCCTCCCTCTCTTCCTCCCTCTCTTCCTCCTCCTCTTCCTCTTCTTCATCTTCCTCCTCCCTCTCCTCCTCCTCCTCCTGGAAAGTCTGGCTCAGAGCTGGACGGACGTCCTGCAGGACGGTTCGTCCCCGGGGGCCGCGGCCCTCTGAGCACCGGGACCGTCGCGGCGGGCCCATCGGCGCCTTCAGCCAAATGGACGGCTGCCGGTCCCGGTGCTGCGTGATGGGCCGCCTGCCCAGCGCCACCTTTGGGCCCAATTACTGAGCTGCTTCGCGTGTTGGACGGCGAGCCGGCTCCCCTCGGTACCGCCGCTAATGAGGTTCGGGCTGGTGACCGCTCGTCTCTCAATCTGTCGGGTGACCTTGGCCTTCTGTCTGCCTGGCGCAGGACGACCGTCCCGGGAAAGACGCCGAGCTCTGGCGGCGGTTCCGCTCCGCGCCGCGTCGCCGCGCGGCACCGCGCCTCCAGGCTCCCAGCGAGCGGCGCGTCCTGCGCTGCTGCCGCTAATTGACTGAAAGGGAGAAGTTGTTCCACCGGCAGCCGCTGCTGTTGGCTGACGGTGTCCCCGGCAGATGGACTCTGAGACGCGCAGGACAGACGAGCCGGTTCCGCCCAGAGCTGCAGGAGAACCTTTGAAACGACGCAAACTGTGAAGAAATGGTTCTGCTGCTGCACACAGGCTGATGGGACGGTTCCTCTGGTTCTCCTCTGGTTCTGTCCTGGTTCTCCTCTGGTTCTGTCCTGGTTCTCCTCTGGTTCTGTCCTGGTTCTCTGCTGACTGATTTTAACTGGACCATCTGACACCTGCAGCAATTTGATCCCTGAAGTTTATTTTACAGTTTTGCACAATAATAATAATAATAATAATAATAATAATTAATAATAATAATAAGAATAATAATAATAATAATAAAAATAATAAAAAAATAAAAATAGCAATAACAATAATGATGATGATGATGATGATGATGATGATGATGATGATAACAATGCTAATATTGCTAATAATGATGATGACAACGACAACAACACTAATAACAGTAATAATAAAATGACATTAATAACGACAATGCTAATAATAATAATAATGCTAATAATATTAATAACAATGATGATGATATTATTATTATTATTATTATTATTAAGAGTAATAATAATAAATGCATCTAAAGCTAAAGCAGTGGCAGCGCTCCTTCTCTCCTCAGGAACTTAAAGAGCTGATCTAACCTGCTCTTCATCAGCTCTTCCTCTTCATCATCAGGAGTTTCTCTGACCCTAACCAAAGCGTCTGCTGCCTCGTCGCTTTATGTCTGTTAGCGGTTCAGTCGTCACATCTGGGTCACCTTCCTCCTGGTGTGGGTCAGCGGTACCGAGCTGAGTTCTAAACGGGTTCTGCTGGACCTGCCTGCAGCCTTATTGGCTCCAATATTCTGATTAAAGATCAAATATTAGTAAAATAATAAGAAATGGTCACAAAAGCAGAGGAAGAAAAGGTAACGCCACCTGAGCAGAGAAACAGGTAAATCTGCAGCTTAACGAGGAAATAAAGTAATTAGAGTGACTTCCTCAGAAAGCTGCAGCTGATTGGCTCCAAGCTCCAAGTTCTGATGTCCAGAACCAGGCGGGACCGGGTCAGTACAGAAGTTCTGAGCAACATGGACCCACCCTGGGAATCAAGGTGCTGGTGACGGCCGGACCGGGTTCTGCTCGCGTGTTCTACAGACAGAGGAGCACCTGATCAGTTTCATGGTGTCATCAGGAATAATTAAACAGAATATCGTTAATATTCGAGCTGAAAAGCATCTTCTGCCAATAAAACATAGAAAACACAAAAACGTCCCAACATTTGGATAAAAAACAAGAATCTGTTTTCATTTAGATCAGAAATTCATCACCTGATCTACTAATTAAATAATGAAACATTTATTATTTATGATAATGTTGTCCACCACATGGGTCCCTTCTTGTTGAAATGTAATAATCTGTTTTAGATTGATAAATCCACAGATTATAAATTACAGAACGTTCCTGTGTGTTTAATCTGTTTTAGATTAGTAAATCCCCAGATTATAAATTACAGAACGTTCCTTTAGTTTTAATCTGTTTTAGATTGATAAATCCACAGATTATAAATTACAGAACGTTCCTGTGTGTTTAATCTGTTTTGGATTGATAAATCCACAGATTATAAATTACAGAACGTTCCTTTGTGTTTAATCTGTTTTAGATTAGTAAATCCCCAGATTATAAATTACAGAACGTTCCTTTAGTTTTAATCTGTTTTAGATTGATAAATCCACAGATTATAAATTACAGAACGTTCCTTTAGTTTTAATCTGTTTTAGATTAGTAAATCCACAGATTATAAATTACAGAACGTTCCTTTAGTTTTAATCTGTTTTAGATTAGTAAATCCACAGATTATAAATTACAGAACGTTCCTTTAGTTTTAATCTGTTTTAGATTAGTAAATCCACAGATTATAAATTACAGAACGTTCCTTTAGTTTTAATCTGTTTTAGATTAGTAAATCCACAGATTATAAATTACAGAACGTTCCTTTAGTTTTAATCTGTTTTAGATTAGTAAATCCACAGATTATAAATTACAGAACGTTCCTTTAGTTTTAATCTGTTTTAGATTGATAAATCCCCAGATTATAAATTACAGAACGTTCCTGTGTGTTTAATCTGTTTTAGATTAGTAAATCCCCAGATTATAAATTACAGAACGTTCCTTTAGTTCTAATCTGTTTTAGATTAGTAAATCCACAGATTATAAATTACAGAACGTTCCTGTGTGTTTAATCTGTTTTAGATTAGTAAATCCCCAGATTATAAATTACAGAACGTTCCTTTAGTTCTAATCTGTTTTAGATTAGTAAATCCCCAGATTATAAATTACAGAACGTTCCTGTGTGTTTAATCTGTTTTAGATTAGTAAATCCCCAGATTATAAATTACAGAACGTTCCTTTAGTTCTAATCTGTTTTAGATTAGTAAATCCACAGATTATAAATTACAGAACGTTCCTGTGTGTTCATATGGGGGATCCTGGCCTCCCGTTCGTCCTCCTGAAGCGTGTCTCCTGCTCCCAGGTGAGAAGGCCTTCATGTTCCGCGTGCGGGACCTGAAGGAGGGCGTGGTCGTCTACCACCACTCTGACAGCGACTCCACCCGCGACCACATCGTGTTCCGCATCAGCGACGGGCGCCACAGCATCAGACACAAGTTCCCCATCAGCATCCTGCCCAAGGACGACTCGCCGCCCTTCCTCATCAACAACGTGGCGGTGGAGGTGCAGGAAGGCGGCCAGGTGCGGCTCCAGGACTTCATGCTGCTGGCCTCTGACCTGGACTCCAGCGACGACTTCATCGTCTACCGCAGCGTCTCCGCCCCGCGGGCCGGCCGGCTGCTCAGGAGCAGCTCCAGCCAGCAGGCCGGTGAGGTTCCCTCTGTTCCCTCGCCGTTCAGAGGAACCTTCAGGAGATCCTGATTGTGTCTCTGTCCCAAAGCGGTTCCTGTGGACAGCTTCCTGCAGAGAGACCTGATCCAGGGTCAGATCTATTACCAACACTCAGGAGACGAGATCTTTGAGGATTCCTTCGACGTTGTGCTCTCTGACAGCCACCAGCCTCCCAACCTGTCACAGACATACGTGAGTCTGCCCCCCCCCCCCCCCCCCCCCCCGGTTCTGCAGCTCTGGGTTCTCTGAGTCTACCTGTGCTGTACCTGCAGACGGTGGTCGTCCAGGTGTTCCCGGTGAAGGACCAGCTGCCGGCGGAGGTTGCCGGCGCCGTGCGCTCGCTGAGCGTCAGGGAGACGGACGTGGTTTACATCTCGCCGGCTCAGCTGCACTTCACAGACAGAGAAGATCCACAGGCCGACCTCACCTACACCGTCACACAGCCCTGCTTCAGCCCGCTGCAGCCTGGGTAAGAACCGCTCAGGACCGGTACCGGTCCGTTGGCCTGACCCGTTCACCGTGTCCTCTCCCTTCAGACTGATGGATGCAGGACGGCTGTTCTACCCCGACGGCACCAACTCCATGAAGAAGGACCACATGGCGCCGGTGCTGAAGTCCTTCACTCAGGTGGGCAGGTCACAGAACCACAGATCTGAAGTCTCACCATGAGAGACGGCAGATGGAGGCTCATCATGTTTCATGTCTTTTTCTAAATGTACCAAGAAAGTCCAAATTAACCAAATCAGGTCTGGTTCCTTTAGTTTATTCATCAGAACCAGCCCTGAAGAGAGAGTCCAGTTCAGCTGGTTCTGATGCTGTTCTGGTCATAACCTTTATAGACCTGGATGGACCAGTTTCAGACTCTGGACCCCCCCCCCCCCCCCCCCCCCCCCCCAGGAGTACTTTCAATGTTAGATGGTAATAGTGGATGATCTGCCTCCCCTGATGATGTCACAGCTAACAGAACGCCAGAGAACAAAAAGTTAAAAGCTGAAATAACAACAAACAATGCAGATTGGAGAGCAGTAGGAGAACTCAGCAGAGAGAGAGAAATAGACCCTGATGTCCTCCAGCAGCCTAAGCCTATAGCAGCATAACTATAGAGGTAGCTCAGGGTAACATGAGCCACTCTGACTAGAAGCTTTGTCACAAAGGAAAGTTTTAAGATTAGTCTTAAAAGTAGACGGGGTGTCTGCCTCACGGACCAAAACTGGGAGTTGGTTCCACAGGAGAGGAGCCTGATAGCTAAAGGATCTGCCTCCCATTCTACTTTTAGAGACTCTAGGAACCACCAGCAGACCTGCAGTCTGAGAGCGAAGTGCTCTGTTAGGAACATACGGGGTAATCAGAGCTCTGATATATGGTGGAGCTTGATTATTAAGGGCTTTATACGTTAGAAGGAGAATTTTAAATTCTATTCTTGATTTAACAGGAAGCCAATGAAGGGAAGCTAAAACAGGAGAAATATGATCCCTCTGGTTGATTTTCATCAGAACTCTTGCTGCAGCATTTTGGATCAGCTGAAGGCTTTGAACTGCATTTTGTGGACTTCCTGATAGTAAAGAATTACAATAGTCCAGCCTTGAAGTAACAAATGCATGGACTAGTTTTTCAGCATCACTCCTGGACAGAATGTTTCTAATTTTGGCGATATTCCGGAGGTGAAAAAAGGAAACTCTGGAAACCTGTTTAATATGGGATTTAAATGACATGTCTTGGTTAAAAATAACAACAAGATTTTTTACTTTATTACCAGAGGCCAAGTTAATGCCATCCAGATTAAGTGATTGATTAAGAAGTTTATTTTTTGAGGACTCTGGTCCAAAGATTACAACTTCTGTCTTGTCAGAATTTAGATGCAGGAAATTTAAAGTCATCCAGCTTTTGATGTCATCAAGACATGACTGCAGTCGAAGTAACTGATTGGATTCATCAGGATTTATGGATAAATATAGCTGAGTGTCATCAGCATAACAGTGGAAATTAATCCCATGCTGTCTGATAATTTTGCCGATTGGAAGCATATATATAGTAAATAGAATTGGTCCAAGGACTGAACCCTGTGGTACTCCACAGGTGACCCTAGAGTTTGAGGAAGATTTATTATTAACATGAACAAATTGGAATCTGTCTGACAGATAAGATTTAAACCAGCCTAATGCTTTCCCCTTAATCCCTACAGTATGCTCAAGTCTTTGTAGGAGAATATTGTGATCAACTGTATCAAATGCAGCACTGAGATCTAACAGGACAAGTATAGACACAAGTCCATTATCTGAGGCCATGAGAATATCATTAGTGACCTTCACCAGCGTCCAGCGCAGCAACAGGAAACAGGAAGTGAGTCTTTCCAGAGGTTTGGTCTCATTGTCTCCATCGTGTCCCTGCAGCACGCTGTGAACCACAGGAAGGTGGCCTTCATGCCTCCTGTGGAGGACATCGGTCCTGAGCCGCTCTTCGTTCAGTTTGTGTTGTCGGTCAGCGACCAACATGGCGGCACCATCTCTGGTCTGGTCTTCAACGTCACAGTCACCCCCGTGGACAACCTTTCTCCTGAGGTCAGAGCTCCTGCTGGATCATCTGAGCGGCTGAGAGTCTCTGTGTGGAGCTTCAGCTTCATCGCTGCTGTCCTCTTTCAGGCCTTCACCAACCTGCTGCGGGTGGAGGAGGGCGGGGGGGCCTTTGTGACGGAGGAGCATCTCCTGATCCAGGACCACGACAGTCCTGAGGAGACGCTGAGGGTGAAGGTCCAGAGGACGCCGCGTCACGGCCGGTTGGAGCTGCAGGGTGGAGTTCTGCTGCAGGGAGGCACCTTCAGGCTTCCTGACCTGAGAGGTCTGCGGCTCAGGTGGGACCACCTTCATCCAGACGCTGGTCGGTTCTGGTGTGGTTCTGATGTGGTTCTGGTGTTCTGGTGCTAGCAGAGCAGAACCTCCTGAGTTAACGGATGAGCAGGTGAAGCTGCTCCTCGTGTGTCTGTGCGTCTGAAGCCTCCTGTGCTCCTGCATGGCAGGTATCTCCATGACGACTCTGAGACCAGCCAGGATGAAGTGGCTCTGAAGGTGACCGATGGGCTGAACTCTGTAAACGTCCTACTGCAGATCCAGGTGAGTCTGTACCTGCCCACATCCTCCTGATCCACCTGCAGGCAGTTTTCAGGTCGGCTTCTCCAGCATTTCCTGCTTCCTCCTCAGTCTGGGTCCCAAACATCTGGATTTTCCAAACTAGATGTTGTTTTCTCTGAAAGTCAAAGTTTTCTTGTCTGATGAACCGCAGAACGTTCTTCAGCCGTTGGTCCTCCACCTCTGAGGATCCCTGAGTTCTTCCTGGTCATAGACGTAGAACGTTCTCCTTCCTGCTCTCTGCTGGAGATCTCCTTCTCTGCCGTCAGGTCCAGCCCGTGAACGATGAGCCCCCCCAGCTGGGCGGGGGTCTGCGGGCCGAGCTGAGCTGTCAGGAAGGCGGGCGGGTCCAGGTGACGGTGGACTACCTGTCGGCCACGGACCGGGACAGCGAGGACTCCAGGCTGACCTACATGTTGGCCCGCCGTCCCGGCAGAGGAGAGCTGCAGAGCGCCGGGCTGGTGACGGACAAGTTCTCCCAGCAGGAGCTGCTGCAGGGACACGTCCACTATGTCCACTCAGGTGAGTCCGGGCGGTGGGGGGGGGGGGCTCACCTGGGGGGGGGCTCACCTGGGAGGGGGCTCACCTGGAGACTTCCTGACGGTGCTGTGCCTGCAGGTGAGGAGATCGGACCTGAGCCGGTGTTTGACACCATCACCCTGATCGTCTCTGACGGAGAGGCTGGAGGGACGGAGCGCTGTTGCCACGGAGACGCCCGTCCTCCACCCGTCCCTCTGCACCGCTCACTTCCTGTTTACCACCTCAACGTCACCGTACTTCCTGTCAACAACAAAGTCCCTGAAGTCACCCGGGGTAAGGCCGCCATCCTGGTTCTGGTTCTGGTTCTGGTCCTGGTTCTGGTCCTGGTCCTGGTCCTGGTTCTGGTTCTGGTTCTGGTCCTGGTTCTGGTTCTGGTTCTGGTCCTGGTTCAGGTTCAGGTTCTGGTCCTGGTTCTGGTTCTGGTCCTGGTTCTGGTTCTGGTTCTGGTCCTGGTCCTGGTTCTGGTTCTGGTCCTGGTTCTGGTCCTGGTTCAGGTTCAGGTTCTGGTTCTGGTCCTGGTTCTGGTTCTGGTTCAGGTTCTGGTTCTGGTCCTGGTTCTGGTTCTGGTTCTGGTCCTGGTCCTGGTTCTGGTCCTGGTCCTGGTTCTGGTTCTGGTTCTGGTTCTGGTCCTGGTCTTGGTCTTGGTCCTGGTCTTGGTTCTGGTCCTGGTCTTGGTCCTGGTTCTGGTTCTGGTTCTGGTCCTGGTTCTGGTTCTGGTTCTGGTTCTGGTTCTGGTTCCTCACACAGCACCAACATGAGACATGACCAACAGTCCAGAAGACACGCGATAACCCGGCTGTCCCTCAGTGATCAGAAGAACACGTAGACTTGGCAGCTGCTGCTCTGGTTGTTGTTGTTTCCTGCAGGACGGACGCAGCAGCTTCTCCTGCGTGGATTTTATTTCCAGATGTTCTGAGAAGGAGCCTCCTGGTGGTAAAGTTCCTCTTTCCAGCGTGGTTCCTCAGACTGTTCAGGTTCCTCGTCATGTTCATGTCCTGAGAACGTAGGCCGTTTCTCCTCATCAGGACCATCCAGTCATTCTGGGCCAGATGTGGACAGAACCAGGGACGCTTTGCAAATCCTCCAGGTCAACCGGACATCTGCTCATTTTTTCTGAAAACGAATCGCCTCCTATCCAGGAGTGTCCAGATGTTGGACAGGGAGAACAGATGTTAGAAAGAGGCCATGTTGGTCCATCAGTGATCAGAGGAGGAGGATGGAGCTTCAGCTCCTCAGAGTTTACAGCTCGGTTCTCCAACACGTTCCAGAGAGATTACATCAGCATCTCATCATGGTTCAGGAGACCAAGTCCTCCACTCACACCAAGCAGCAGCTTCTAACCACCAGGACAGTGATGGTGGCTCACTGGTTCTGACCCGGACTGGTTCTAGGAGGATGGACCTCCATGTGCTTAGAACCAGCAGCGCTCCACCTGCAGGTAGATCAGAACCTCCAGAACTGACAGAGACACCTGGACAGGTGAGGAGACGTCTTCAGGAGAACTGAGAGAAGGTCCTGCTGCCTCTGGTTTAAGCCTGATTGCTGCTGCAGGTCTGAGGTCCAGAAAGTTCTGGTGGGACGTGGACCCGGTGCGGTTCTGGTGGGACGTGGACCCGGTGCGGTTCTGGTGGGACGTGGACCCGGTGCGGTTCTGGTGGGACGTGGACCCGGTGCGGTTCTGGTGGGACTGGGAACGTCTGCTGCAGAGATCCAGCCTCCCTCCTTTGTGTCTGGTGTTAGGAGGAGCTGTGAGGTTATCAGAGGAGAACAGCAACGCTGGGACCTTTAAATGCTGTTACTGTGGGGGGGGGGGGGGGTCAGGTGTGCTGTGTCGCCCTGATGGACAGGTGAGGCAGGTTCTAACACTGGTTCCTGTTGCTATAATGTATTAAATGCAGTAGAATCTGAAGCCCTGACAGTGGATCAGAGTGCTGAGACTGAAGGAGGCGCTGGAAGCTTCCTGCTCCTCCTGCTCCTCCTGCTGCGTCTCCTCCCTCCTTCGCTCTGGAGGCGCAGGCCCTCCTCCCTGAGTGACGGCTCTCTGCTCGTTTATCTTGCTCCCAGCAGAGTTCAGATCTGAGCTGTCTGCAGGAGTCAGAGAGGAGCCATAATCTCCTGTGGGGGGGGAGGAGGTGCTCCACCGCCTCCAGGACAACGCCTGTCTCTGCAGAACAAAGAGCTGCTCTC
Organism: Fundulus heteroclitus; assembly: GCF_011125445.2. Taxonomy (NCBI): domain Eukaryota; kingdom Metazoa; phylum Chordata; class Actinopteri; order Cyprinodontiformes; family Fundulidae; genus Fundulus; species Fundulus heteroclitus. The sequence goes on from NW_023396879.1 coordinate 2,491,228, forward strand.
CTTCACAATAGACAGTCGCCTCCTGGATTAGCGGCTGGATCCAGGGACGTTCTCCTAATCCGCTGCACCTCCTGCGCCTCCCTGCGCCTCCTGCTCTGATTAGCTGTCACCTACGGTAACGAGGGACTAATTAGACGTTCAGGAGGACGCTGGTTAATCAGCGCCGTCCCTCATTAACTGCAGTTTAGATTTCATGTTTATATCCGTGTTCCAGGACCGAGGTCCGTTTGTCCTGACGGGCCAGACCATCAGAACCAGTTCTGGCCCTAAGGCAGGGTGATGAGGGCCAATCAGAGCTCAGCGAGGATCACACCTGGCCAGGTGTGGCTCACCTTCATCATCCTCCTGACTCCACGTCTGCTTGCTGCCTCCAGGGGACTCGGTGCTGCAGGTGGAGGAGGGCTCCAGGGCCTGCCTGTGTGGGGGGGTTCTCGGGGCCTCGGACCCAGACAGCCCCCCCCAGGAGCTGACGTTCCACCTGGAGACGCTGCCTCTTCACGGCTTCCTGGAGAACGTGCTGCCGACGGCGGGCTCCGAGAAGAGCAACGCGGGAACGCCCATAGGTCTGTGTGAAGGTTCTGGTCCTGCTGGCTTCATGATGGGACCAGAACCAGGCTCTGTGGTTCTGGTTCTGGGTCAGAACCAGAACCACAGAGCCTGGTTCTGTGTCAGAACCAGAACCAGGCTCTGTGGTTCTGGTTCTGGGTCAGAACCAGAACCAGAGAGCCTGGGTCTGGTTCTGGGTCAGAACCAGAACCAGGCTCTCTGGTTCTGGTTCTGACCCAGAAGCACAGAGCCTGGGTCAGCCACCTGACCTGAGCTTCTTCTCCCAGAATCCTTCAGCCTCGCCCACCTGAGCTCAGGTCTCATAAACTACGTCCAATCAGAGCACAGAGGGGCGGAGCCTACGGTGGACCAGCTGTCCCTCAGAGTGAGCGACGGGCTGCATAGCTCCGCCCCCTTCCCCCTCTACATCATCATCAGCCCCACCAATGACGAGCCTCCCTGGCTGCGGCTGGCTAACTTCAGCGTACGTCCCGTTTAAAGCTCGGCTAGCGGCTGCAGACGTGGAGGAGTGACTCCTGCTCTTCCTCCTGCAGGTGAGCGAGGGCGGAGTCACGGAGCTGACGCCCTCCATCCTGGACGCCTCCGACCTGGACGCCCCCCCCGACCTCCTGACCTTCAGGGTGGAGCGGCCGCCGGCTCACGGCAGCTTGGTCCGCGCGGCGTCTGGGGAGCAGAGGAGCCTCCCGGTGTCCTCCTTCACGCTGCAGGAGCTGCGACAGGGTGAGCGGGGCCCTGGGCCCCCTGGGCCCCCCGGGGCCCCGGGCCCCCTGGGCCCCCCCGGCCCCCGGCCCCCCCGGGCCCCCCGGGCCCCCCCGGGCCCCCCGGGCCCCCCCGGGCCGACGCCCGCCGTCAGATGATCATATGCGTTAAATTCTTCTGTTCTCTTAGTTTGCTCATCAGACTGAGCCTCCTCCTGCAGGTGTGAAGATCCTCTACCTGCACGACGACACGGAGACGCTGCAGGACGCCGTTCTGCTGCAGCTCACCGACGGCGTCCACACGGTGGAGGCCACCGCCCGGGTCACCGTGCTGCCGGTCAACGACAACCAGCCACACCTGCTCAGGTACGCACACCTGCTCTTAACGCACAGCCAGGACCTTCACTTCCTTTCTGTGCCCCCCCCCCCCCCCACCACCCGGCCCAGGAAGAGCTGAGGACCTCCTTTACATCAAAGTTCTCCTTTTACCAGTAAAATAAGCAGAAATGTTCTCGCTCCGCTGCACACCCAGAGAGAGAGAGAGGTGCAGCTTAAACACGACATCAGAGAGAAAGTGGTCAGGGGGAGATTTGTTCAGTATTTTATGATCATCTTTATTAATCATAAACTAATAAATATCATCAGAGCCTTTCTGCATCAAAAGGCTGAGCAGCTGAAGAATTCATGGCTGAAACTAGTTGAAAAGCATCCATGCAGAGTCTGGAGCCGCCGTCCTGATGCTCAGACCTGCAGAGCTTACAGCTTCAGAACATCTGCAGAACATCTGCAGAACATCTGCAGAACAGCAGGAAGGTCTCCGAACATCACAGGAGACGCTGAGATGAAAGCGTCTGAAGGTCTGCAGGTGAGCAGAACTTTCCTCTGGAGTTCACGTCCTTCTGCAGAGAGAAGACGGACTTCCTGAAAGCAGGGGGAGGACACACGGAGGACACGCTGCTCCTGGAGGTCACGCTGCTCCTGGAGGAGGTCACGCTGCTCCTGGAGGTCACGCTGCTCCTGGAGGAGGTCACGCTGCTCCTGGTCCACTGCCACACATCACCGCTGACTCCTGATGACAGCAGACCTGCAGACGGCGCCGCTGGAACCACGCCCACTTCCTGAATCTGCAGGAAAGACCAGGAGCTGCTAGACCTGCAGCCAACCAGCCGAGCTCAGTCAAAGTCTGGGTGAGAGACCGGCCCCCTGAAACCTGCGGGGCCCCCCTGCTGGTTTCAGGCCCCCCAAACCCCCCCCCCCCCCGCTGACCCAGACGCCCTGATTCTGTCTGCAAACAGCGTGAGGAGGAAAGCAGCTGAGAAGCTGAAACTTCTCCAACATTTATTGTCACCAGGACCGCTCCAGCTGGCGATGGTCCACTGAGCAGGAATTTGCTGTGAGGAGGGGGGGGGGGCAGGCCCCACCCCACCAGCGAGGTGTCCCCAGATCAGCTGAGGGCCCCGCTGGGTGCTGGTGCTGTGAAGACCAGCGAGGCAGAAGAACACGTAGACTTGGCAGCTGCTGCTCTGGTTGTTGTTGTTTCCTGCAGGACGGACGCAGCAGCTTCTCCTGCGTGGATTTTATTTCCAAGTGAAGAAGCAGACAGATGGTTCCTGATGTTCCACCCCCACCCCCACCCCACAGCAACACCACCTCTGGTCTGCATCCTCCCACCACAAAACGCCCTGCTTCCTCATCCAAGACCCCGCTGCTTCCTACACTCATCCTTAAATGGCAAGCCTGGACATCCTGGACATCCTGGACATCCTGGTCCTGGACATCCTGGACATCCTGGTCCTCCTGGTCCTGGACATCCTGGTCCTGGACATCCTGGTCCTGGACCTCCTGGTCCTGGACATCCTGGTCCTGGACATCCTGGTCCTGGACCTCCTGGTCCTGGACCTCCTGGACCTGGACATCCTGGTCCTGGACATCCTGGACCTGGACCTCCTGGTCCTGGACATCCTGGTCCTGGACATCCTGGTCCTGGACATCCTGGACATCCTGGTCCTGGACATCCTGGACATCCTGGTCCTGGACATCCTGGACATCCTGGTCCTGGACATCCTGGACATCCTGGACATCCTGGTCCTGGACATCCTGGACATCCTGGTCCTGGACATCCTGGACATCCTGGTCCTGGACATCCTGGTCCTGGACATCCTGGTCCTGGACATCCTGGACATCCTGGTCCTGGACATCCTGGTCCAACAACAAGTCAAAAACCTTCTTCCTTTTGGATGTTTGACAAATTTGTCTTTAGCTGCTTAAAACTGCTCAAAATCCATCAGAGAAAGAAGAAGAAAAGTATAACGCGGGGAAAAAGTCCAGCTGCTGAGCTGAACTTGGTTCAACTTAGAGACGTTCTCTGCTGGAAGTGTGAGGTTCTCCTGGTTCCCCTGAACCTGATCCTCGCGGAACACTCAGGTTAACCAGGTTCCAGGGATTTCATCATCTTGGAGGACTGACTGCCTCACTGTGCTTTGCTTTTATTTGCAAATTAGGCTACAGGTCAGATTTACTTTAGTGAGGCTCTTCCCGTTACTTTCAGAATTCTGACTCCATTCTGAACTGTTTGCGGCTCCAAAATGAACCACATGCACAAAAGTACAATATTAATGATTTCACGCAGCGCGTTTTGGTCCAGCAAACATGAAAGAAGCAGGTTTTATGGATTAAATGTCCAACAGAGCCATTTATTGTGTGAGCGGGGAAATAAAAAAGTGAAACAAGTCTTTGGCTGCACAGATCTGTTTGGCGGTGGAGATGCCGCCATGACAGGTGGAGCAGAGACAGAGCTCATTCACAATTTTAGGACGTCAGGGGAAACTTAAAAGTAGCAGTGCCTCTCTTCTCAAGTCCTAAACCAGGAAACTTGTAATAATTCTTATCGGTTTTCAACGGGGGCAGATTACGAAGCGCTGCCTCCTGCTGAAATGCAATACAATGGATTTACGACCAGTGAAAACCTCTTTCGCAATGCAAAGCCCTCCATGTGCAGGATTGTACACAAATTATGCACGGCTGTGTGCTCCATCCCTCATCCAGACCGTTCCTATACAAGCAGTCTCGAATAGGAGTTTAGCTGCATATATTAGCAGATCTAACGTATCGCTGTCCCTCCACAGAGCTGAGCTGTAGCAGTTAACGCTGACTGGTAATGCAGACTGCTAACGCTAACTGCTAACGCTGACTGCTAACTCTGACTGCTAAGGCTTACTGCTAAGGCTGACTGCTAACGCTGACTGCTAACGCTAACTGCTAACGCTGATTGCTAACACTGACTGCTAACGCTAACTGCTAACGCTAACTGCTAACGCTAACTGCTAAGACTGATTGCTAACGCTGACTGCTAACGCTGACTGCTAACGCTGACTGCTAAGGCTAACTGCTAACTCTGACTGCTAACGCTAACTGCTAACGCTGACTGCTAAGGCTGACTGCTAAGGCTGACTGCTAACGCTGACTGCTAACGCTAACTGCTAAGGCTGACTGCTAACGCTGATTGCTAACACTGACTGCTAACGCTAATTGCTAACGCTGACTGCTAACGCTGACTGCTAATGTTAACTGCTAAGGCTGACTGCTAAGGCTGACTGCTAACGCTAACTGCTAACGCTGACTGCTAACGCTAACTGCTAAGACTGATTGCTAATGCTGACTGCTAACGCTAATTGCTAATGCTAATTGCTAACGCTGACTGCTAACGCTAATTGCTAACGCTGACTGCTAACGCTGACTGCTAATGTTAACTGCTAACGCTGACTGCTAATGCTAACTGCTAACGCTAACTGCTAAGACTGAATGCTAACGCTGAGTGCTAACGCTAACTGCTAACGCTGACTGCTAACGCTGACTGCTAACGCTCATTGCTAACGCTGACTGCTAATGTTAACTGCTAACGCTGACTGCTAACGCTGACTGCTAATGTTAACTGCTAATGTTAACTGCTAACGCTGACTGCTAAGGCTGACTGCTAAGGCTGACTGCTAAGTCTGACTGCTAACGCTGACTGCTAACTGCTAACGCTGACTGCTAACGCTGACTGCTAATGTTAACTGCTAACTCTGACTGCTAACGCTAACGCTAACTGCTAACGCTAACTGCTAAGACTGACTGCTAACGCTGACTGCTAACGCTGACTGCTAACGCTAACTGCTAAGACTGATTGCTAACGCTGACTGCTAACGCTAACTGCTAATGTTAACTGCTAACGCTGACTGCTAACGCTGACTGCTAACGCTGACTGCTAACGCTAACGCTAACTGCTAACGCTAACTGCTAAGACTGACTGCTAACGCTGACTGCTAATGTTAACTGCTAACGCTGACTGCTAACGCTAACTGCTAACGCTGACTGCTAAGGCTGACTGCTAAGGCTGACTGCTAACGCTGACTGCTAATGTTAACTGCTAACGCTGACTGCTAACGCTAATTGCTAATGCTGACTGCTAACGCTGACTGCTAATGTTAACTGCTAACGCTGACTGCTAACGCTAACTGCTAACGCTGATTGCTAACACTGACTGCTAACGCTAACTGCTAACGCTAACTGCTAACGCTAACTGCTAAGACTGATTGCTAACGCTGACTGCTAACGCTGACTGCTAACGCTGACTGCTAAGGCTAACTGCTAACTCTGACTGCTAACGCTAACTGCTAACGCTGACTGCTAAGGCTGACTGCTAAGGCTGACTGCTAACGCTGACTGCTAACGCTAACTGCTAACGCTAACTGCTAACGCTAACTGCTAAGACTGATTGCTAACGCTGACTGCTAACGCTGACTGCTAACGCTGACTGCTAAGGCTAACTGCTAACTCTGACTGCTAACGCTAACTGCTAACGCTGACTGCTAAGGCTGACTGCTAAGGCTGACTGCTAACGCTGACTGCTAACGCTAACTGCTAAGGCTGACTGCTAACGCTGATTGCTAACACTGACTGCTAACGCTAATTGCTAACGCTGACTGCTAACGCTGACTGCTAATGTTAACTGCTAAGACTGACTGCTAACGCTGACTGCTAACGCTGACTGCTAACGCTAACTGCTAAGACTGATTGCTAACGCTGACTGCTAACGCTAACTGCTAATGTTAACTGCTAACGCTGACTGCTAACGCTGACTGCTAACGCTAACGCTAACTGCTAACGCTAACTGCTAAGACTGACTGCTAACGCTGACTGCTAATGTTAACTGCTAACGCTGACTGCTAACGCTAACTGCTAACGCTGACTGCTAAGGCTGACTGCTAAGGCTGACTGCTAACGCTGACTGCTAATGTTAACTGCTAACGCTGACTGCTAATGCTAATTGCTAATGCTGACTGCTAACGCTGACTGCTAATGTTAACTGCTAACGCTGACTGCTAACGCTAACTGCTAACGCTGATTGCTAACACTGACTGCTAACGCTAACTGCTAACGCTAACTGCTAACGCTAACTGCTAAGACTGACTGCTAACGCTGACTGCTAACGCTGACTGCTAACGCTGACTGCTAAGGCTAACTGCTAACTCTGACTGCTAACGCTAACTGCTAACGCTGACTGCTAAGGCTGACTGCTAAGGCTGACTGCTAACGCTGACTGCTAACGCTAACTGCTAACGCTAACTGCTAACGCTAACTGCTAAGACTGATTGCTAACGCTGACTGCTAACGCTGACTGCTAACGCTGACTGCTAAGGCTAACTGCTAACTCTGACTGCTAACGCTAACTGCTAACGCTGACTGCTAAGGCTGACTGCTAAGGCTGACTGCTAACGCTGACTGCTAACGCTAACTGCTAAGGCTGACTGCTAACGCTGATTGCTAACACTGACTGCTAACGCTAATTGCTAACGCTGACTGCTAACGCTGACTGCTAATGTTAACTGCTAAGGCTGACTGCTAAGGCTGACTGCTAAGGCTGACTGCTAACGCTAACTGCTAACGCTGACTGCTAACGCTAACTGCTAAGACTGATTGCTAATGCTGACTGCTAACGCTAATTGCTAATGCTAATTGCTAACGCTGACTGCTAACGCTAATTGCTAACGCTGACTGCTAACGCTGACTGCTAATGTTAACTGCTAACGCTGACTGCTAATGCTAACTGCTAACGCTAACTGCTAAGACTGAATGCTAACGCTGAGTGCTAACGCTAACTGCTAACGCTGACTGCTAACGCTGACTGCTAACGCTCATTGCTAACGCTGACTGCTAATGTTAACTGCTAACGCTGACTGCTAACGCTGACTGCTAATGTTAACTGCTAATGTTAACTGCTAACGCTGACTGCTAAGGCTGACTGCTAAGGCTGACTGCTAAGTCTGACTGCTAACGCTGACTGCTAACGCTGACTGCTAACGCTAACTGCTAAGACTGATTGCTAACGCTGACTGCTAACGCTAACTGCTAATGTTAACTGCTAACGCTGACTGCTAACGCTGACTGCTAACGCTAACGCTAACTGCTAACGCTAACTGCTAAGACTGACTGCTAACGCTGACTGCTAAGACTGATTGCTAACGCTGACTGCTAACGCTAACTGCTAATGTTAACTGCTAACGCTGACTGCTAACGCTGACTGCTAATGTTAACTGCTAATGTTAACTGCTAACGCTGACTGCTAAGGCTGACTGCTAAGGCTGACTGCTAAGTCTGACTGCTAACGCTGACTGCTAACGCTGACTGCTAACGCTAACTGCTAAGACTGATTGCTAACGCTGACTGCTAACGCTAACTGCTAATGTTAACTGCTAACGCTGACTGCTAACGCTGACTGCTAACGCTAACGCTAACTGCTAACGCTAACTGCTAAGACTGACTGCTAACGCTGACTGCTAATGTTAACTGCTAACGCTGACTGCTAACGCTAACTGCTAACGCTGACTGCTAAGGCTGACTGCTAAGGCTGACTGCTAACGCTGACTGCTAACGCTAACTGCTAAGGCTGACTGCTAACGCTGATTGCTAACACTGACTGCTAACGCTAATTGCTAACGCTGACTGCTAACGCTGACTGCTAATGTTAACTGCTAATGTTAACTGCTAATGTTAACTGCTAACGCTGACTGCTAAGGCTGACTGCTAAGGCTGACTGCTAAGTCTGACTGCTAACGCTGACTGCTAACGCTGACTGCTAACGCTAACTGCTAAGACTGATTGCTAACGCTGCTAAGGCTGACTGCTAAGTCTGACTGCTAACGCTGACTGCTAACGCTGACTGCTAACGCTGACTGCTAAGACTGATTGCTAACGCTGACTGCTAACGCTAACTGCTAATGTTAACTGCTAACGCTGACTGCTAACGCTGACTGCTAATGTTAACTGCTAATGTTAACTGCTAACGCTGACTGCTAAGGCTGACTGCTAAGGCTGACTGCTAAGTCTGACTGCTAACGCTGACTGCTAACGCTGACTGCTAACGCTAACTGCTAAGACTGATTGCTAACGCTGACTGCTAACGCTAACTGCTAATGTTAACTGCTAACGCTGACTGCTAACGCTGACTGCTAACGCTAACGCTAACTGCTAACGCTAACTGCTAAGACTGACTGCTAACGCTGACTGCTAATGTTAACTGCTAACGCTGACTGCTAACGCTAACTGCTAACGCTGACTGCTAAGGCTGACTGCTAAGGCTGACTGCTAACGCTGACTGCTAACGCTAACTGCTAAGGCTGACTGCTAACGCTGATTGCTAACACTGACTGCTAACGCTAATTGCTAACGCTGACTGCTAACGCTGACTGCTAACGCTGACTGCTAATGTTAACTGCTAATGTTAACTGCTAACGCTGACTGCTAAGGCTGACTGCTAAGGCTGACTGCTAAGTCTGACTGCTAAGTCTGACTGCTAACGCTGACTGCTAACGCTGACTGCTAACGCTGACTGCTAACGCTAACGCTAACTGCTAACGCTAACTGCTAAGACTGACTGCTAACGCTGACTGCTAATGTTAACTGCTAACGCTGACTGCTAACGCTAACTGCTAACGCTGACTGCTAAGGCTGACTGCTAAGGCTGACTGCTAACGCTGACTGCTAACGCTAACTGCTAAGGCTGACTGCTAACGCTGATTGCTAACACTGACTGCTAACGCTAATTGCTAACGCTGACTGCTAACGCTGACTGCTAATGTTAACTGCTAACGCTGACTGCTAAGGCTGACTGCTAACGCTAACTGCTAACGCTGACTGCTAACGCTAACTGCTAAGACTGATTGCTAATGCTGACTGCTAACGCTAATTGCTAATGCTAATTGCTAACGCTGACTGCTAACGCTAATTGCTAATGCTGACTGCTAACGCTGACTGCTAATGTTAACTGCTAACGCTGACTGCTAATGCTAACTGCTAACGCTAACTGCTAAGACTGAATGCTAACGCTGAGTGCTAACGCTAACTGCTAACGCTGACTGCTAACGCTCATTGCTAACGCTGACTGCTAATGTTAACTGCTAACGCTGACTGCTAACGCTGACTGCTAATGTTAACTGCTAATGTTAACTGCTAACGCTGACTGCTAAGGCTGACTGCTAACTGCTAACGCTGACTGCTAATGTTAACTGCTAACTCTGACTGCTAACGCTAACTGCTAATGTTAACTGCTAACGCTGACTGCTAACGCTGACTGCTAACGCTAACGCTAACGCTAACAGCTAACGCTAACTGCTAAGACTGACTGCTAACGCTGACTGCTAATGTTAACTGCTAACGCTGACTGCTAACGCTAACTGCTAACGCTGACTGCTAAGGCTGACTGCTAAGGCTGACTGCTAACGCTGACTGCTAACGCTAACTGCTAAGGCTGACTGCTAACGCTGATTGCTAACACTGACTGCTAACGCTAATTGCTAACGCTGACTGCTAACGCTGACTGCTAATGTTAACTGCTAACGCTGACTGCTAAGGCTGACTGCTAACGCTAACTGCTAACGCTGACTGCTAACGCTAACTGCTAAGACTGATTGCTAATGCTGACTGCTAACACTAATTGCTAATGCTAATTGCTAACGCTGACTGCTAACGCTAATTGCTAACGCTGACTGCTAACGCTGACTGCTAATGTTAACTGCTAACGCTGACTGCTAATGCTAACTGCTAACGCTAACTGCTAAGACTGAATGCTAACGCTGAGTGCTAACGCTAACTGCTAACGCTGACTGCTAACGCTGACTGCTAACGCTCATTGCTAACGCTGACTGCTAATGTTAACTGCTAACGCTGACTGCTAACGCTGACTGCTAATGTTAACTGCTAATGTTAACTGCTAACGCTGACTGCTAAGGCTGACTGCTAAGGCTGACTGCTAACGCTGACTGCTAACTGCTAACGCTGACTGCTAACGCTGACTGCTAATGTTAACTGCTAACGCTGACTGCTAACGCTAACTGCTAACGCTAACTGCTAAGACTGACTGCTAACGCTGACTGCTAATGTTAACTGCTAACGCTGACTGCTAACGCTGACTGCTAACGCTAACTGCTAACGCTAACTGCTAAGACTGACTGCTAACGCTGACTGCTAATGTTAACTGCTAACGCTGACTGCTAACGCTAACTGCTAACGCTAACTGCTAAGACTGATTGCTAACGCTGACTGCTAACGCTAACTGCTAATGTTAACTGCTAACGCTGACTGCTAACGCTGACTGCTAACGCTAACTGCTAACGCTAACTGCTAAGACTGACTGCTAACGCTGACTGCTAATGTTAACTGCTAACGCTGACTGCTAACGCTAACTGCTAACGCTAACTGCTAACGCTAACTGCTAAGACTGATTGCTAACGCTGACTGCTAACGCTAACTGCTAATGTTAACTGCTAACGCTGACTGCTAACACTGACTGCCAGGTCACTGGCAGCAGTAACCTGGCGTTTCCTCAGATTAGAAGTACTCCCTCTGCTGGCCTGGCACTAACCCTCACAATTTATCGAAGGTTTCAGACTGGTTTTGTTTTGCTGCTGGTTTTAGGATGAAGCGCAGAGACGTCTGGTTGGCTTAGACGTATCTCAGACTATTACCACGTGGTTTCTGGTACTTTGGTTGTGTCAGAAACTGGTTTTAAAGCCTGTCTTACACTGGTTTAGGATCTGGTTCTATTACTTTTCTGGGACAGTAACACCGTAGAAGCAGATGTTCTGGTCTTTGACCTTTGACCTGACTTCCCCTTCCCTGATGTTGGTGTTCCAGGAATGCTGGGCTGGACCTGGACCCTGGGGAGCGCAGAGTGATCTCCAGCGTGGTTCTGGAAGCTGCAGATCTGGACACACCTGCAGATCAGGTGTTCTACTTCATCAGCGCTGCACCAAGATTTGGAGAACTCCTGCTGAAGGTGACGTGTTTTTGTTTTATCAGCTTCAGGCGGACTTTGGATGATTTCCAGGTGTCTCTGGTTCCCTGGGTTCTGTTTGCTTGTGATCGCTCACGCCGTTTGGAGACATGCCTGGTGTCACATATTTAGAAGGCATATTAGCTAGAACTAAGTCAGTTAAAGTTTGGGCTTGGGTCTAGTGGAGGAACTTATTAAGAGATTTACTCAATGCTCCTTATCATGTGCAGATATTATGAGCCAGGTTTCATCAGCGTTTGTTGAATTTCTCCAGACCTTCATCAAGTCCAGCGTGTAAAATTAGTTCTTGGCTTAAAATCAGCAGAGCTGTCAGAGTGTCGGAGTATCAGAGCGTGGATCAGCTTTTCCCTGAAAGCAATAAAGATTAAACGTTTAAAACTGATGCTGCAGCCTTTTACATCACAACCTCACCTTGAAAAGTAAGAAACTGAAAAGCTCAACATTGCTGGATTAAAGACGGTTTAAGCTTAACGGTAACTTCCTCTGTGAAGAAGTCCCGCATGGAGAACCTCCATCCACTGGTCCATCCACAGATACAGTGACACAGCGAGGACAGGGACAGGGGCCCCGCTGCTTATCGCTGAGGGGCCCCTGTGTTTGGTTCTATGCAGGGGCCCCTAACTGTCGCTGAGGCGGTGCAGGGGCCCCTAACTGTCGCTGAGGGGGTGCAGGGGCCCCTAACTGTCGCTGAGGGGGTGCAGGGGCCCCTAACTGTCGCTGAGGGGGTGCAGGGGCCCCTAACTGTCGCTGAGGGGGTGCAGGGGCCCCAGGCTGCAGCACAGGGTGGATGGAGCAGCTCGGCTGTAGGGGAACCCGGTCAGAACCAGAACATTGTGACGGGGCCACAGTCAGAGGGAACAGGCTGGAGACGTTCCTCAGTGTAAGGCAGCTGGAAATGAACAGAACCGTGCAGAACAGAACCGTGCAGAACAGAACCGTGCAGAACAGAACCAACCGTGCAGAACAGAACCAACCGTGCAGAACAGAACCATGCAGAACAGAACCGTGCAGAACAGAACCAACTGTGCAGAACAGGACCCCCCCGCTGCTGCAGCTGATGGGTCCAACAGAACCAGAACTACAGCTCAGTGCTGTGTGGGGGGGGGGGGGGTTAGAACCCGACCGGAGTGGCTGAGAACCTTCCTGTCCAAGAAAGAACCTGATGACCCACAAGAACCCAGGAGAGAAAAACAGCTTCAGAAATTAGAGGAGAGACTGAGACCTTTAATTAGACGTGTTCCCCCACAGCGTTCTCTCACAGCGTTCCCCCTAAGCGTTCCCCTCACAGCGTTCCCCTCACAGCGTTCCCCCACAGCGTTCCCCCCACAGCGTTCCCCTCACAGCGTTCCCCCACAGCGTTCCCCCACAGCGTTCCCCTCACAGCGTTCCCCTACAGCGTTCCCCTCACAGCGTTCCCCCACAGCGTTCCCCCACAGCGTTCCCCCACAGCGTTCCCCTCACAGCGTTCTCCTCACAGCGTTCCCCCACAGCGTTCCCCTCACAGCGTTCCCCCACAGCGTTCCCCCACAGCGTTCCCCTCACAGCGTTCCCCCACAGCGTTCCCCTCACAGCGTTCCTCCACAGCGTTCCCCTCACAGCGTTCCCCCACAGCGTTCCCCTCACAGCGTTCCCCCACAGCGTTCCCCCACAGCGTTCCCCTCACAGCGTTCCCCTACAGCGTTCCCCTCACAGCGTTCCCCCACAGCGTTCCCCCACAGCGTTCCCCTCACAGCGTTCCCCCACAGCGTCCCCCCCCCCAGCGTTCCGCTCACAGCGCGGAACCGAGAGGTTCTAGAGGTTCTCACAGCGCTCAGGAACATCCCAGCATAGAACCGAGAGGTTCTACAGGTTCTCCCAGCGCTCAGCCGAGGGGGTTACGGTTAATGCTTGGTGTGAGCCACAGGTGTACCTGTCACAGGTGCTCTCTCACACCTGGCAGCACAGGTAGTTCCGTCGGTCCAGGGTTCTGGTCTAGGTTAGGAATGGAACCACGGGTTCTAATGCAGCCTGGCAGGCTGAGGTAAAACAAGAGAAGCACCTGAATACCTACCTCACCCTAACGAGCTAATCAATTAAGGAAGGGCTGCAGAGAACCGAGCAGCAGTAGAAGAGTTCTGAAGGATCCGATGAAACAGAACCGCTCTTGGTTCTGTCGGATCTTTGTTCTACGGTCCTGGTTTCACGTACTAAAGATTCTTTCGGTCCGTTTCTGCAGACAGAGTCCAGCTGGGCCGAGCTTTGGGCCGGTCAGAACTTCACTCAGGAGCAGCTGGAGATGAACCGGGTCTGGTACCGTCACAGAACCAGCGCCGCCGGATCCACAGATCACGACAGCTTCCGCTTCATCCTGAGCGATCTGGACAACGAGTCTCCAGCCCAGAACTTCCTGATCTCCATCCGCACCGCGCACAGAGGTCAGCACCAGAACCACACACAGAACCACATACAGAACCAAACACAGAACCACAGAACCAAACACAGAACCAAACACAGAACCAAACCCAGAACCACATACAGAACTAAACCCAGAACTTCCTGATCTCCATCCGCACCGCGCACAGAGGTTAGCACCAGAACCACACACAGAACCAAACACAGAACCACAGAACCAAACACAGAACCACAGAACCAAACCCAGAACTAAACCCAGAACTTCCTGATATCCATCCGCACCGCGCACAGAGGTCTGCACCAGAACCAGACACAGAACCACAGAACCAAACCCAGAACCAAACCCAGAAACACAGAACCAAACCCAGAACTTCCTGATCTCCATCCGCACCGCGCACAGAGGTTAGCACCAGAACCAAACCCAGAACCAAACACAGAACCAAACACAGAACCACAGAACCAAACACAGAACCAAACACAGAACCACAGAACCAAACACAGAACCAAACCCAGAACCACAGAACCAAACACAGAACTAAACCCAGAACTTCCTGATATCCATCCGCACCGCGCACAGAGGTCTGCACCAGAACCAGACACAGAACCACAGAACCAAACCCAGAACCACATACAGAACCAAACACAGAACCACAGAACCAAACCCAGAACCACAGAACCAAACACAGAACTAAACCCAGAACTTCCTGATCTCCATCCGCACCGCGCACAGAGGTCAGCACCAGAACCAAACACAGAACCACATACAGAACCACAGAACCAAACACAGAACCACAGAACCAAACACAGAACCACAGAACCAAACACAGAACCAAACCCAGAACCACAGAACCAAACACAGAACTAAACCCAGAACTTCCTGATCTCCATCCGCACCGCGCACAGAGGTTAGCACCAGAACCAAATACAGAACCACATACAGAACCACAGAACCAAACCCAGAAACCCAGAACCACACATAGAAACACAGAACCAAATACAGAACCAAACACAGAACCACAGAACCAAATACAGAACCAAACCCAGAACCACAGAACCACAGTACCAAACACAGAACCAAACACAGAACCAAACACAGAAACCCAGAACCACAGAACCAAACACAGAACCACAGAACTAAACCCAGAACTTCCTGATCTCCATCCACACCGCGCACAGAGGTCAGCACCAGAACCACACACAGAACCACAGAACCAAACCCAGAACCAAAACCTGACAGAGAAAACACCTTCTGTTCACCTGGTTCTGTTCACCTGGTTCTGTTCGCCTGGTTCTGTTCGCCTGGTTCTGTTCACCCGGTTCTGTTCACCCGGTTCTGTTCACCTGGTTCTGTTCACCTGGTTCTGTTCACCTGAGCTCATTTAAGGGCCGACACAGAGGAGCATTTGATCGACAGAGGAACGTTTTAAGACAAACGGGTCCAGTTTACATCCAGAAATATCAGTTCCTTAATTAAGTCCAGATTCCAAGGCTGGTTCTGCCTTAGGAAGTTCTGGTTCTGCCTTAGGAAGTTCTGGTTCTGCCTTAGGAAGTTCTGCTAAGTTCTGTTTGTGGTTCTGATTAAAGTTTCTGTCTTAAGGAGTTATTCAGAGGAAGTAGTCGTGTTTAGTTTATGCAACGACCGCAACCCTGATAAACTACGCTAGCACCACGTTCTAGCACCACGTTCTAGCACCACGTTCTAGCAACACGTTCTAGCACCACGTTCTAGCACCACGTTCTAACACCACGTTCTAGCAACACGTTCTAGCACCACGTTCTAGCACCATGTTCTAACACCACGTTCTAGCACCACGTTCTAGCAACACGTTCTAGCACCACGTTCTAGCACCACGTTCTAACCCTACTCAGAACCGGGTCTGGAGGCAGCAGGACTGTGTTGCCACACAGCATCTGGGTCCTCCTCCTCCTCCCCCTCCTCTTCCTCCCCCTCCCTCTTCCTCCTCCCCCTCCTCCTCCTCCTCCTCTTCCTCCTCCCCCTCCTCCTCCTCCTCCTCCTCCTCCTCCCCCTCCTCTTCCTCCTCCTCCTCCTCCCCCTCCTCCTCCTGCATTATTTAGCGCCTCCTTCCTGCCGTTGTTACCGGTCGGGTGAACACGGTGCCGCCGGGCCCCGGCCCTTCTGGCGCGGGGCCCGGCGGTCCTGGAGGAGCAGAGGTGAGAAAATGGCGGCTCTGTTAGCCAGTGAATAATTAACGTGGGGGGGGGGGGGGGTTCCTTTAGATCAAAGACTGATGAAGAATTAGGTCCAGCTGGGTAAGGGGTTCTGGTTCTGATCCCAGCATGGAAAACGGATCAGAACCTTCTTAAATGTATTATTTTCATAGTTCTAGATTAAGTTCTGGACTTTTTTACAAAGCTTTCAGACAAGATGTTTAATATTTATTATGTTTTGCATTAAATTGAATTTAAAAGTAGTTTTCCAGACTTTTTCAGCTGCTTTTAGTTTACAGTGATGAGCGGGTTCTGGTGCGGTTTCAGTAGAACCCAGGGTTCTGTGAGGAACATCTAGATGACCACGGCTCCTTGAACGCCTCCAGGTGAGATCGTCCTGCAGACCGAGGCCGTCCACCTGAGGGCGGGGCAGCGGCTGGTGCTGAACACCGACATCCTGCTGGCGCTGGACTCCGCGGGCCGACCCGATCAGCTGGTCTTCACCGTGTCCGGCCCGGCCCGCCACGGCCTGGTCCACTCCGCGCGCCGACCCGGCGTTCCTCTGCTCAGCTTCACGCAGCTGGACGTGGCGGCGCAGCGAGTCTGCTACACTCACAGCAACGACCGCCACCAGAGCGACGCGTTCAGGTGAAAGGTTCTGGTTCTGGTTCTGGTTCTGATTCTGGTTCTGGTTCTGATTCTGGTTCTGATTCTGGTTCTGGTTCTGATTCTGGTTCTGATTGACTCGTTCAGGTGAAGGCTTCTGGTTCTGGTTCTGGTTCTGGCTCTGGTTCTGGTTCTGCTTCTGGTTCTGATTGACTCGTTCAGGTGAAGGCTTCTGGTTCTGGTTCTGATTCTGGTTCTGGCTCTGGTTCTGGTTCTGATTGACTCATTTAGGTGAAGGCTTCTGCTTCTGGTTCTGGTTCTGATTCTGATTGACTCGTTCAGGTGAAGGCTTCTGCTTCTGGTTCTGGTTCTGGTTCTGGTTCTGGTTCTGATTCTGGTTCTGATTCTGATTGACGCGTTCAGGTGAAGGCTTCTGATTCTGATTCTGGTTCTGATTCTGATTCTGGTTCTGATTCTGATTGACGCGTTCAGGTGAAGGCTTCTGGTTCTGGTTCTGGTTCTGATTCTGATTCTGGTTCTGATTCTGGTTCTGATTCTGATTGACGCGTTCAGGTGAAGGCTTCTGGTTCTGGTTCTGGTTCTGGTTCTGGCTCTGGTTCTGGTTCTGGTTCTGGTTCTGATTGACTCATTCAGGTGAAGGCTTCTGGTTCTGATTCTGGTTCTGATTGACGCGTTCAGGTGAAAGGTTCTGGTTCTGGTTCTGATTCTGGTTCTGGTTCTGATTGACTCGTTTAGGTGAAGGCTTCTGGTTCTGATTCTGGTTCTGGTTGACTCGTTCAGGTGAAGGGTTCTGGTTCTGGTTCTGGTTCTGATTCTGATTGACTCGTTTAGGTGAAGGCTTTTGGTTCTGATTCTGGTTCTGATTCTGCTTCTGGTTCTGGTTCTGGTTCTGATTCTGGTTCTGGTTCTGGTTCTGATTCTGATTGACTCGTTCAGGTGAAGGCTTCTGGTTCTGATTGACTCGTTCAGGTGAAGGCTTCTGGTTCTGGTTCTGGTTCTGGTTCTGATTCTGGTTCTGATTCTGATTGACTCGTTCAGGTGAAGGCTTCTGGTTCTGGTTCTGCTTCTGGTTCTGATTCTGATTCTGGTTCTGCTTCTGCTTCTGCTTCTGGTTCTGCTTCTGGTTCTGGTTCTGATTGACTCGTTCAGGTGAAGGCTTCTGGTTCTGGTTCTGGTTCTGATTCTGATTGACTCGTTCAGGTGAAGGGTTCTGGTTCTGATTGACTCGTTCAGGTAAAGGCTTCTGGTTCTGGTTCTGGTTCTGGTTCTGGTTCTGGTTCTGATTCTGGTTCTGATTCTGATTGACTCGTTCAGGTGAAGGCTTCTGGTTCTGGTTCTGGTTCTGATTCTGATTCTGGTTCTGATTCTGGTTCTGATTCTGGTTCTGATTGACTCGTTCAGGTGAAGGGTTCTGGTTCTGGTTCTGGTTCTGGCTCTGATTCTGATTCTGATTGACTCGTTCAGGTGAAAGCTTCTGCTTCTGGTTCTGGTTCTGGTTCTGATTCTGGTTCTGATTCTGGTTCTGATTGACTCGTTCAGGTGAAGGGTTCTGGTTCTGATTCTGGTTCTGATTCTGGTTCTGGTTCTGGTTCTGGTTCTGATTCTGGTTCTGCTTCTGGTTCTGATTGACTCGTTCAGGTGAAGGGTTCTGCTTCTGGTTCTGATTCTGATTGACGCGTTCAGGTGAAGGCTTCTGCTTCTGGTTCTGGTTCTGCTTCTGGTTCTGGTTCTGATTCTGGTTCTGCTTCTGGTTCTGATTGACTCGTTCAGGTGAAGGGTTCTGCTTCTGGTTCTGATTCTGATTGACGCGTTCAGGTGAAGGCTTCTGCTTCTGGTTCTGGTTCTGCTTCTGGTTCTGGTTCTGATTCTGGTTCTGCTTCTGGTTCTGGTTCTGATTGACGCGTTCAGGTGAAGGCTTCTGCTTCTGGTTCTGCTTCTGGTTCTGCTTCTGGTTCTGCTTCTGATTCTGGTTCTGGTTCTGGTTCTGATTCTGATTGACGCGTTCAGTTGAAGGGTTCTGCTTCTGGTTCTGATTGACGCGTTCAGGTGAAGGCTTTTGGTTCTGGTTCTGGCTCTGGTTCTGGTTCTGGTTCTGATTCTGGTTCTGGTTCTGGTTCTGATTGACTCGTTCAGGTGAAGGCTTCTGCTTCTGGTTCTGATTCTGATTGACTCGTTCAGGTGAAGGCTTCTGCTTCTGGTTCTGGTTCTGGTTCTGGTTCTGGTTCTGATTCTGGTTCTGCTTCTGGTTCTGGTTCTGATTGACGCGTTCAGGTGAAGGCTTCTGCTTCTGGTTCTGGTTCTGGTTCTGCTTCTGGTTCTGGTTCTGATTCTGGTTCTGCTTCTGGTTCTGGTTCTGATTGACGCGTTCAGGTGAAGGCTTCTGCTTCTGGTTCTGCTTCTGGTTCTGGTTCTGGTTCTGGTTCTGGTTCTGCTTCTGGTTCTGCTTCTGGTTCTGCTTCTGATTGTGGTTCTGGTTCTGGTTCTGATTCTGATTGACGCGTTCAGTTGAAGGCTTCTGCTTCTGGTTCTGGTTCTGATTGACTCCTTCAGGTGAAGGCTTTTGGTTCTGGTTCTGGTTCTGGCTCTGGTTCTGGTTCTGGTTCTGATTCTGATTGACTCGTTCAGGTGAAGGCTTCTGCTTCTGGCTCTGGTTCTGGTTCTGGTTCTGATTCTGCTTCTGGTTCTGATTCTGATTGACTCCTTCAGGTGAAGGGTTCTGGTTCTGGTTCTGGTCAGGCCATGCCAGGACTCAGTGCAGGGGTTTAATGATGAAGTCAGTGATCCAGGTGGGCCCGGCGCCAGAATCTATCAGAACCAGAACACGGCGAGGATGTTTCTGTCCCTGAAAACCTTGACGCCACATTTGGCCGATGCCGGAGCGCCGGGCAGCGAGACAAGCGGGGGGGGGGGGGGGGGGGGAGGGAGGCGGGGGGAGGGGCAGGGGGGGGGGGCAGGGGGGGGGGGAGAGTTAGGGGGGGGGGGGGGGGGGTTCTGATCCGCTGCTCCAGCCAATTTGGCAGCGGGGGCCTGTTAGTGAGCAGAAGCGAGTTTGTCGCCCAGACCGGCTGCCAGGAGCCGCCATGGACCCAAAGCCTGTCAGCGCTCTGGCTGCAGCCTTTTCACACGTTCTGCAGTCCAGCCTGGAAGGAACACATGGACCAGTTATTCAGCATCTGCACAGAATGGTTCTAATTCTGCTGATATTCCTGAGATGATAAAAGGAAACTCTGGAAACCTGTTTAATATGGGATTTAAATGACATGTCTTGGTCGAAAACAACACCAAGATTTGTTACTTTATTACCAGAGGCCAAGATAATGCCATCCAGATTAAGTGATTGATTAAGAAGTTTATTTTTTGAGGACTCTGGCCCAAAGATTACAACTTCTGTCTTGTCAGAATTTAAATGCAGGAAATTTAAAGTCATCCAGCTTTTGATGTCATCAAGACATGACTGCAGTCGAAGTAACTGATTGGATTCATCAGGATTTATGGATAAATATAGCTGAGTATCATCAGCATAACAGTGGAAATTAATCCCATGCTGTCTGATCATTTACCCATCAGACTCATAACAATTGGTACTAAAGAAATTAATTCTTCACAGATACAGATCTGTGTAAAAATCTATATAAATATTCACATTTACCCAACTTATCACACTTGTTCCAGCAGCAGAGAACGACTCTCAGGTGAGCGTCTCCTCCCTGCAGCCGCTCACCTGAACCAAACAGTGAGTTTCTGCTGGAGGTCCCAAAGTCTGCTCACATGCTTAGATAACGCTAACCCTATAACGCGTCTACGTATATATGTCTGTGACGCTAACGCTATGACGCGTCTACGTATATATGTCTGTGACGCTAACGCTATGACGCGTCTACGTATATATGTCTGTGACCCTAACGCTATGACGCGTCTACGTATATATGTCTGTGACGCTAACGCTATGACGCGTCTACGTATATATGTCTGTGACGCTAACCCTATAACGCGTCTACGTATATATGTCTGTGACGCTAACGCTATGACGCGTCTACGTATATATGTCTGTGACGCTAACGCTATGACGCGTCTACGTATATATGTCTGTGACCCTAACGCTATGACGCGTCTATGTATATATGTCTGTGACGCTAACGCTATGACGCGTCTACGTATATATGTCTGTGACCCTAACGCTATGACGCGTCTACGTATATATGTCTGTGACGCTAACGCTATGACGCGTCTACGTATATATGTCTGTGACGCTAACGCTATGACGCGTCTACGTATATATGTCTGTGACCCTAACGCTATGACGCGTCTACGTATATATGTCTGTGACGCTAACGCTATGACGCGTCTACGTATATATGTCTGTGACCCTAACGCTATGACGCGTCTACGTATATATGTCTGTGACGCTAACGCTATGACGCGTCTACGTATATATGTCTGTGACGCTAACGCTATGACGCGTCTACGTATATATGTCTGTGACGCTAACGCTATGACGCGTCTACGTATATATGTCTGTGACCCTAACGCTATGACGCGTCTACGTATATATGTCTGTGACGCTAACGCTATGACGCGTCTACGTATATATGTCTGTGACCCTAACGCTATGACGCGTCTACGTATATATGTCTGTGACGCTAACGCTATGACGCGTCTACGTATATATGTCTGTGACCCTAACGCTATGACGCGTCTACGTATATATGTCTGTGACGCTAACGCTATGACGCGTCTACGTATATATGTCTGTGACCCTAACGCTATGACGCGTCTACGTATATATGTCTGTGACCCTAACGCTATGACGCGTCTACGTATATATGTCTGTGACGCTAACGCTATGACGCGTCTACGTATATATGTCTGTGACGCTAACGCTATGACGCGTCTACGTATATGTCTGTGACCCTAACGCTATGACGCGTCTACGTATATATGTCTGTGACGCTAACGCTATGACGCGTCTACGTATATATGTCTGTGACCATAACCCTATGACGCGTCTATGTATATATGTCTGTGACCCTAACGCTATGACGCGTCTATGTATATATGTCTGTGACGCTAACGCTATGACGCGTCTACGTATATATGTCTGTGACCATAACGCTAACGCTATGACGCGTCTACGTATATATGTCTGTGACGCTAACGCTATGACGCGTCTACGTATATATGTCTGTGACCATAACCCTATGACGCGTCTATGTATATATGTCTGTGACCCTAACGCTATGACGCGTCTACGTATATATGTCTGTGACGCTAACGCTATGACGCGTCTACGTATATATGTCTGTGACCATAACGCTAACGCTATGACGCGTCTACGTATATATGTCTGTGACGCTAACGCTATGACGCGTCTACGTATATATGTCTGTGACGCTAACGCTATGACGCGTCTACGTATATATGTCTGTGACGCTAACGCTATGACGCGTCTACGTATATATGTCTGTGACGCTAACGCTATGACGCGTCTACGTATATATGTCTGTGACCATAACGCTAACGCTATGACGCGTCTACGTATATATGTCTGTGACCCTAACGCTATGACGCGTCTACGTATATATGTCTGTGACGCTAACGCTATGACGCGTCTACGTATATATGTCTGTGACCATAACGCTAACGCTATGACGCGTCTACGTATATATGTCTGTGACGCTAACGCTATGACGCGTCTACGTATATATGTCTGTGACGCTAACGCTATGACGCGTCTACGTATATATGTCTGTGACGCTAACGCTATGACGCGTCTACGTATATATGTCTGTGACCATAACGCTATGACGCGTCTACGTATATATGTCTGTGACGCTAACGCTATGACGCGTCTACGTATATATGTCTGTGACGCTAACGCTATGACGCGTCTACGTATATATGTCTGTGACGCTAACGCTATGACGCGTCTACGTATATATGTCTGTGACGCTAACGCTATGACGCGTCTACGTATATATGTCTGTGACGCTAACGCTATGACGCGTCTACGTATATATGTCTGTGACGCTAACGCTATGACGCGTCTACGTATATATGTCTGTGACGCTAACGCTATGACGCGTCTACGTATATATGTCTGTGACGCTAACGCTATGACGCGTCTACGTATATATGTCTGTGACGCTAACGCTATGACGCGTCTACGTATATATGTCTGTGACGCTAACGCTATGACGCGTCTACGTATATATGTCTGTGACGCTAACGCTATGACGCGTCTACGTATATATGTCTGTGACGCTAACGCTATGACGCGTCTACGTATATATGTCTGTGACCCTAACGCTATGACGCGTCTACGTATATATGTCTGTGACGCTAACGCTATGACGCGTCTACGTATATATGTCTGTGACGCTAACGCTATGACGCGTCTACGTATATATGTCTGTGACCATAACCCTATGACGCGTCTATGTATATATGTCTGTGACCCTAACGCTATGACGCGTCTACGTATATATGTCTGTGACGCTAACGCTATGACGCGTCTACGTATATATGTCTGTGACCATAACGCTATGACGCGTCTGCGTATATATGTCTGTGACCCTAACGCTATGACGCGTCTACGTATATATGTCTGTGACGCTAACGCTATGACGCGTCTACGTATATATGTCTGTGACGCTAACGCTATGACGCGTCTACGTATATATGTCTGTGACCCTAACGCTAACGCTAACAGGCAGCAGAAAACATGCAACCTCCTCTGTAGATAAACACAAAGGCGTTGTTCAAAGACGCTTTCCCAGGCCGAGGAGACGTGCTACATGCTAAGCTAACCCTACGGCACGGCGGCGGTCAGTAACGCTGCTGTGTGTATGACAGTGAGCAGGTAAACCAGCTGCTGCAGGTTCCCCACCGTGTTCTAAGCTGTTCCTTTAAGCGCCTCCATGTTTGAGAGACACGTAACACGGTCCATAAAGCTGCTGGTCAACACAAGCTATGCTAGCTGCTATTAGCATGACACGCTACCAGTAGGGATGAAACAGAACGTAATTTAGGACTTTATGAGCCCCAGGTGATTACTGGGACTGAGCGTCTGGTCTAAGGTCTCCATGTAGACCAGAATCTGACTTTATGCTCATCAGTTCTCTGCCTGCATTCACAAAGATGAACCTTGGAGCTGCGCCTGCTGCGGTCATCCAGGATTCCTGGTTAGCGGCGTGACCTTGGTGCTGTTTGGAGCAGAAAGCTCCGTTCTGCTGCAGCAACATGTTCATCCACCAACAGCTTAGAAATAATGAATATGAAGCAACTAAACAACAAAGCAGTACTCCTTCCTTCCTCCATTACGGCTCCATTCACCTTTAAAGGGATGGAGACAAACACCTTGAAAAATAAATTACCACCAGACTCAGTTTTCTGGAGCAAAGCCCTGATCCATGAAAATTACCATGAAGAACGTCATCTTTCCAAATTTACTCAGACTAAAGTTGTCAGTTAGCTTTAATAATACTATTTCTGTTAATCCTAACCCTGAACAATGAGAGAAGTTTTACAATGCAGAGTCAGAAGTTTACATACACTAAGATTACTATGTTTTCATGGCTTTGAAAGCTTCTGATAGGTCAATTTACAACATCTACGTTAATTGGAGGAACACCTGTGGATGTATTTGACACCTGGACCGTTTATGTCCAGAGGCTGTTTGGGCTGGAACAACAGGAGGAAATCACTCTGACAAGAGGTTCTGATTTACCACTGGCTCTGTGGTAAAGAGAATGGGCCCCAGGCCTGGGCCCTGTGGCACGCCGTGACTCTGATGCCTGGAGCCGATGTTTCCTTAACGAACAAACTCAGACCACAGAGCAGGTTCCAGTGAAATAACACTGAAACGTCGCCCCCACAATCCCCCTGACAGGTGTTGGGGTCACCTGATCACACACCTGGGCCTCAGCGCGTGTCGTCATGACAGCAGATGATGAATGACGGTTATTAGGAGGATATCAGCAGTGAGCGCGCCCGCAGACGCTGGTCCCTGGACAAAGATGGCCGCCGCCGCGGACAGATGCTGCTCAGTGGGGGGGGGGCACCAGCCTGGGCAGCTATTTTAAGATGAGCATTTCTCTGCCCAGGTCCTCATCATGCTTACAGTAAGTTCACCCAGAACCAGAACCAGAACCTGACTAGTCAATAAAAATGATAAAACACACAGACAGAACCAGGCTGGGCCATATGGCCTAAAGATAAAACCTCTGATTTTATTTTACCAAATACGATTAATTAATTCTCCCTCCTTTTTAAATCATTTTAAAAACTGGCTTTATGTCGAGCAGCTGGTCTGGGAGTTGACCTGAATTCAGCTAAATCCACACTGTGGAGCAAGATGGCCGCCCTGCTGCTGTAAACGATGAAGATGTGATGTTAGGCAGAGATCTGAGGCTTAAATTAGGACATGTAGAGATTAAAGGGCCTCGTCTGATGCTGAGAAACCTTCCTCTACAATATTTAACATTTCTCTGAACTTAGATTCAGCGTCGCTGCTGTTCTCCTCATGAAGCCCAACGGCTTCATTGGCAAAATAAAACCACTATTTCCAAAACTGAAATCCTGATAAACTGTAAATTGGATTGAATGGTTTAATAATTTAATGGTTTAATGGTTTAATAATTTAATGGTTTAATGGTTTAATCCGCCGGTTCTAGGTAGAACTGAGCAACACTCCTAACAGGCGTTAGAACGTTGAGAACAGAACAGCTGCTGTGAGGATGACTGAGCCGTGGTGTTACTGCTTCCACACAGCAGGGGGCGCTGCTCTCTGCTCCACAGTCTTCTTACTGCGTCTTCTTTTATCTCTTTTATCAGCTTTGTCGTTACAAACGGCGCCTCGTCCCGCAGCGGAACCCTCCTCTTCACGATCGAGCACGGCGACCGCGTCCCGCCGACCCTGAGCATCAACGCCGGCCTCCGCCTGCAGGACGGCTCCACCGCCGCCATCGGCCCTGACGTCCTGCAGGTGAGCGACCCGGACACCGCCGCCTCCAACCTGACCTACCTGGTCACGCTGCCGCCCAGGACCGGCACGCTGCTGCTGAGGGGGGCCCCGCTGCCTTCACCCCCCAGGTTCCTCCAGACTGACGTCGACCACCTGGACCTGGCCTACCGCCACAATCCAGGCGGCCCGGCAGAACCGGACCGGTTCTACTTCCTGCCCACCGATGGCACCAATAAAGGTTACCTGGAGTTTGGCCAGTTAAGGGAGGAGCCTGCAGTGTTTAACATCCAGGTGTGCATCAACAGACACAGAAACTCATGTAGTTACATTCGGGGCCCTTTGGGGCCTTTAGGGGCCCTCAGCAATCCTCCCTGGAGGGGAGGGGGCCCCATCAGGGGAGGGGGCCCCATCAGGGGCCACCATGAAGCCCCGCAGAGAACCTGAGGGGAACTTCAGGCCATGAAATAAATCACATTATGAATCCAGAGACATTAGAAGAAAAGCCAAAGTCTGGTGGAGCAGATAGACGCATTTACTCTGGGTCCAGTCTGGGTCCAATTGGGTTCAGAACCAGGCTGAATGTGTGGTGTCAGTTCTGGTTCTGAGCAGACTCTGTTGGAGGTCCGGTGAACCCGTTCACATTAGTTTGATTCAGGAATCAGGAGTAGGGTTCAGATGAGGTTCTGGTTCTGAGTTCAGATGAGGTTCTGGTTCTGGGTTCAGATGAGGTTCTGGTTCTGAGTTCTGGTTCTGAGTTCAGATGAGGTTCTGGTTCTGGGTTCTGGGTTCAGATGAGGTTCTGATTTTGGGTTCTGGTTCTGGGTTCAGATGAGGTTCTGTTTCTGGGTTCTGGGTTCAGATGAGGTTCTGGTTCTGCGCTCATGTTCTGAGTTCAGATGAGGTTCTGGGTTCTGGGTTCAGATGAGATTCTGGTTCTGGGTTCTGGTTCTGGGTTCAGATGAGGTTCTGGTTCTGGGTTCAGGTTCTGGTTCTGAGTTCAGATGAGGTTCTGGGTTCAGGTTCTGAGTTCAGGTTCAGGTTCTGAGTTCAGATGAGGTTCTGGTTCTGGGCTCATGTTCTGAGTTCAGATGAGGTTCTGGGTTCTGGGTTCAGATGAGATTCTGGTTCTGGGTTCTGGTTCTGGGTTCAGATGAGGTTCTGGTTCTGAGTTCTGGTTCTGAGTTCAGGTTCAGGTTCTGAGTTCAGATGAGGTTCTGGTTCTGGGTTCAGGTTCTGGGCTCAGGTTCTGGTTCTGAGTTCAGATGAGGTTCTGTTTTTGGGTTCAGGTTCTGGTTCTGAGTTCAGATGAGGTTCTGTTTTTGGGTTCAGGTTCTGGTTCTGAGTTCAGATGAGGTTCTGGGCTCTGGTTCTGGGTTCAGATTAGGTTCTGGGTTCTGGTTCTGGGTTCAGATTAGGTTCTGGGTTCTGGTTCTGGGTTCAGATGAGGTTCTGGTTCAGGTTCAGGTTCTGAGTTCAGATGAGGTTCTGGTTCTGGGTTCAGGTTCTGGTTCAGGTTCAGGTTCTGGTTCAGATGAGGTTCTGGTTCTGGGTTCTGGTTCTGAGTTCAGATGAGGTTCCCGGAGCAGTGATGAATATTTGAAGCGGAGCAGCAGGTGAGCCAGAACCTCCTCCCCTGGGTCACCTGGTCACTCAGGCAGCCAGGTGGCGCCGGCTCCTCTGAGGCTGAAGGCCGGTTCTGATTGGACCTTGCCGGCTCCTCTGAGGCTGAAGGCCGGTTCTGATTGGACCTTGCCGGCTCCTCTGAGGCTGAAGGCCGGTTCTGATTGGACCTTCAGGCTCTCAGGTCGTTCTGTGCTAGAACTCATGAATATTTCAGTCAGAAGGAAGGAAGAGCGGAATAACATCGGACCTCAGGTGGTTCTGTCCAGCAGGGTGAGAGTTAGTCTGAAACCCATCAGAACCGCTCACAGAACAAACATTTCTGCAGGATCCAGATGGATGTTGATCAGAACTAGAAGCTCAGAACGTGCAGAACCTCCAGAACCTGAGCAGAAACGTTCCATCCTGCTGCATGTGGTGTGGGTGACACCTAGTGGTCAGACCGTGCAGCTGCAGCCTGAGGATTATTATTAATAATCATTTTAATAATAATAATAATAATAATTCTGCATCTGAACTTAATTTATTTTAAACATTTTAAGATTTTAAAGCTTATTTTTCTTTATTTCTGTGTCAGTTAACATCAAAGCTCTATTTTAACACATTTCGCTGAAAAGTTCTGCAGAACTTTCTGCATCTAACAAACGGAACACAGGAAGAACCCAGGGAAGGCTGCTGGTACCGGGCTGCTGGTACCGAGCTCCTGGTACCGGGCTCCTGGTACCGGGCTGCTGGTACCGGGCTCCTGGTACCGGGCTCCTGGTACCGGGTTCCTGGTATCGGGCTCCTGGTACCGGGCTGCTGGTACCGGGCTCCTGGTACCGGGCTGCTGGTACCGGTCCGGGTCGGTATCGGGCTCTGGTAGGGTTCTGGTACCGGGTTCCTGGTATCGGGCTCCTGGTACCGGGCTCCTGGTTCCGGGCTATGGTACGGGCTGCTAGGTACCGGTTCCTGACCGTTCCGACTCGGTATCGGGCGTGATACCGGGTTGCTGGTTACCAGGCTCTGGGTACACGGTCCGCTCGGTACCGGGCCGATGGACGGGCTGCTGGTATGGGCTCCTGGTACGAGCTCTGGTTACGGGCTGCTGGTACCGGGCTCCTGGTCACAGTGGAATGCTGGTACCGGGCGCTTGTTACGGGCTCCTGGTACCGGGTTCCTGGTACCGGGCTGCTGGTACCGGGTTCCTGGTACCGGGCTCCTGGTACCAGGCTGCTGGTACCGGGCTGCTGGTACCCCGGGCCATGTTTGTTCTGGTACCAGTCTACTGGGGTTCTGGTCGGCTCATGTCTCTTCTGGACCCAGGTGGAGCAGGTGGACCGGATCGCTCCCAGCCTGACCCGCATGGAGAGTCCCAGTACCGTGGTGGACCTCGGCGCCGGCCGGTCCGGTATCGTCATCTCCAGCAGACACCTGCAGGCTTCGGACCCGGACAGCCCAGCAGAACTTCTGGAGTTCTCCATCATCACGCCGCCTCAGTTTGGATCCCTGGAGAACGCAGCCACAGGTAGAACCACGGTTCTGATCACCAGCTGACCAGAACCAGCCTTTAGGCCCCTGTGGCCCTCAGCATCAAGGCCCCTGTGGCCCTCAGCCTTTAGGCCCCTGTGGCCCTCAGCATTAACCCTCCTGTGGCCCTCAGCCTTTAGGCCCCTGTGGCCCTCAGCATCAAGGCCCCTGTGGCCCTCAGCCTTTAGGCCCCTGTGGCCCTCAGCATTAACCCCCCTGTGGCCCTCAGCATTAACCCTCCTGTGGCCCTCAGCCTTTAGGCCCCTGTGGCCCTCAGCATCAAGGCCCCTGTGGCCCTCAGCCTTTAGGCCCCTGTGGCCCTCAGCATTAACCCTCCTGTGGCCCTCAGCCTTTAGGCCCCTGTGGCCCTCAGCATTAAGGCCCCTGTGGCCCTCAGCCTGAAGGTCCCTGTGGCCCTCAGCATTTAGGCCCCTGTGGCCCTCAGCATTTAGGCCCCTGTGGCCCTCAGCCTTTAGGCCCCTGTGGCCCTCAGCATTAAGGCCCCTGTGGCCCTCAGCCTGAAGGTCCCTGTGGCCCTCAGCATTAAGGTCCCTGTGGCCCTCAGCATTAAGGCCCCTATGGCCCTCAGCATTAACCCCCCTGTGGCCCCCACCCTGAAGGCCCCTGTGGCCCTCAGCATTAACCCCCCTGTGGCCCTCAGCATTAACCCTCCTGTGGCCCTCAGCCTTAAGGCCCCTGTGGCCCTCAGCATTAACCCTCCTGTGGCCCCCACCCTGAAGGCGCCTGTGGCCCTCAGCCTTTAGGCCCCTGTGGCCCCCAGCATTAACCCTCCTGTGGCCCCCAGCATTAACCCTCCTGTGGCCCCCAGCATTAACCCTCCTGTGGCCCTCAGCATTAAGGCCCCTGTGGCCCCCAGCATTAACCCTCCTGTGGCCCCCACCCTGAAGGCCCCTGTGGCCCTCAGCCTTTAGGCCCCTGTGGCCCCCAGCATTAACCCTCCTGTGGCCCCCACCCTGAAGGCGCCTGTGGCCCTCAGCCTTTAGGCCCCTGTGGCCCCCAGCATTAACCCTCCTGTGGCCCCCAGCATTAACCCTCCTGTGGCCCTCAGCATTAAGGCCCCTGTGGCCCCCAGCATTAACCCTCCTGTGGCCCCCAGCATTAACCCTCCTGTGGCCCTCAGCCTTTAGGCCCCTGTGGCCCTCAGCATTAAGGCCCCTGTGGCCCTCAGCATTAACCCCCCTGTGGCCCCCAGCATTAACCCTCCTGTGGCCCCCACCCTGAAGGCCCCTGTGGCCCCCAGCATTAACCCTCCTGTGGCCCTCAGCATTAACCCTCCTGTGGCCCCCAGCATTAACCCTCCTGTGGCCCCCACCCTGAAGGCCCCTGTGGCCCTCAGCATTAACCCCACTGTGGCCCTCAGCCTGAAGGCCCCTGTGGCCCTCAGCATTAACCCCACTGTGGCCCCCAGCATTAACCCTCCTGTGGCCCCCAGCATTAACCCCCCTGTGGCCCTCAGCATTAACCCTCCTGTGGCCCCCAGCATTAACCCTCCTGTGGCCCCCAGCATTAACCCTCCTGTGGCCCTCAGCCTTTAGGCCCCTGTGGCCCTCAGCATTAACCCTCCTGTGGCCCTCAGCCTTTAGGCCCCTGTGGCCCTCAGCCTTTAGGCCCCTGTGGCCCCCAGCATTAACCCTCCTGTGGCCCTCAGCATTAACCCTCCTGTGGCCCTCAGCATTAACCCTCCTGTGGCCCTCAGCCTTTAGGCCCCTGTGGCCCCCAGCATTAACCCTCCTGTGGCCCCCAGCATTAACCCTCCTGTGGCCCCCACCCTGAAGGCCCCTGTGCTCCTCCCCTTGCAGGGGCCTCCATCAGGGGCCGGTTCTCCCAGCAGGATCTGGAGCGGCGTTCCGTGCTCTACGTTCTCCCGGCTGACCTGGACGTGACGGCTGACAGCTTCCGGTTCCGTCTGGTGGACCCGGCAGGAAACGGGGCCCCGGCCCAGGTGTAGGTGTCTGCTGGGGTCACATGACCCCGTGTCAGTCATGTGACTCGTAGGTGAGCCCAGACTCAGGTTCTGCTGGCGTGTTCTGCAGGCTGGAGCTGTTCTGGTCCCGGGTCCAGTTGTCAGCGAGCTGCTACAGAACCTGCGAGACTTCAGGAACCCTGCAGGTCCAGATCCAGCGCAGCGGGAGGAGCGCCGACCCGGCTTACGTCTCCATCCAGGTGAGTCGGGTTCTGGAAGAACATCTGGAGGTTCTGTTCCCAGCTACACGATGAAAACATCAGCATTCGTCTGTAATCAGCACCAGGAGCTGCTCGGTCCTGATCCGGTTCACAGAGATGAAACCTGGATCAGAACCAGACAGAACTATCAGTCAATGCGGGGTCTACTCTTAGATTATGACCTATCACCGGTCAGCATGTTGATGATGTCATCACCGGTCAGCATGTTGATGATGTCATCACTGGTCAGCATATTGATGATGTCATCACCGGTCAGCATGTTGATGATGTCATCACTGGTCAGCATGTTGATGATGTCATCACTGGTCAGCATGTTGATGATGTCATCACTGATCAGCATGTTGATGATGTCATCACCTAGCACATGTATCCTGTCTTCTCTCCAGATGCAGCAGCTTTCATTGCACTTCTGTCACCTGACCAGGTTTAGAACCTGTTCAGAACCTGGTCAGAACCTGGTCAGAACCTGTTCAGAACCTGGTCAGAACCTGGTCAGAACCAAGCTGGTGTTCTGTTTTGCAGGTGGAGGAAGGATCAGCTAAAGTCGGCAGGGATTTCACCCACAGCTCAGCGGCTCTGATCCAGTTTGACACAGGTCAGGTCCAAACCGTTTTCCATCCCCATGGAGCCGATGGTGGTTCTGCTGCTTCTCATCCTGCACTTCCTGCTGGTTCCAGGTGTGAACGTGAAGACCTGGAACGTTTTCCTGGTGGACGATGGTCTGGAGGAGAACCACGAGACCTTCAGCATCTCCCTGGAAAAGCCTCAGAACGCCGTCATGGGCCACAGAACCTCAGCCAGCGTGGAGATCATCGATCCCCAGCGAGGTGATCAGAGCTACTTCTGCCCCGGCCTGTAGGGGGCGCTGTGGGCCGTCCAGTTTCCTGCAGCTGGATCAGGAGAGCTGACTGACATTTCCTGCCAACATCAGCACTTTCAGGTGAAAACATTTATTTATTCTCTGCTCTCTGTCAGGACGCTGTGATCCTGACCACCTAAAGATGGCGCCACCTCCTCCTCCTCCTCCTCCTCCTCCTCCTCCTCCTCCTCCTCCTCCTCAGCTCCCTGATCCTCCTCCTGAGGGAGACGTGGAGGGAGACCTGGTCACGGACATTGAGGCGGAGCTTCTGTGGGAGAACCAGCCACACCCTCCCAGGGGTGACGTCCCGGACCGCCAGGCTTACCTGAACTACGGAGAGGTGGAACCACAGGACCAGGCGGCCCGCACCGCCGGGGGTCACCTCCAGGGGGCGCACAGTGGGAGCAGAGACGCACAGGTGGGTTCCTCTGGTTCTCCTGGAGGTTCAGTCGGACAGAACCGGGAGGAGTTCCTGATCAGAGAAGCTCTACAGCTGAGCTGAAGGAGGAGGGTCTGCTGAGGAGCCGGTTCTGATCCAAACGATTCTTTATTCGTCTCCCAGTGATTTAATCTGATTATTAATTGGTGGTAATTAGTGTTTCCAGTGACTGACAACAGGAAACAGCTAAACTTAACGAGAGGTTCCTCTGTTTCAACCGATGGGATTAAAACCCAGAACCTGTCAAATAAAAACCTGAACGGAGCCTCAGGACTGAAAGGTGAACAAATCAATCAATCAATCAACAGATAAAACATCCGTTAGAAACAACACAGAAAATCACAGAGGTTAAAATAGTTCAACTGAGATGGAACCACAGAAGCAGCTGTGGAAACTGGCAGAACATGAAGGAACACGGCTCACACTACAGTGTCTTCAGTGCCGACGGTTCCAGTTCTCCAGAACCATCTATGGCCACCTCAGTTTTCATTCACTCCTCCTGAAAGAGCGTAGAGCCACAGTGGACAGTCGTCTGCATTGTTGATGGCTTTGCAGCAATCCCTCATACTGAGCATGCATGAAGCGACAGTGGAGAGGAAAATTCCCCTTTAACAGGGAGGAGAACCTCCAGCAGAACCAGAACCAGGCTCAGTGTGAACATCTGCCTCCACCCACTGGGGCTTAGAGAAGACAGAGCAGAGACACAGAAAGCTCAGAAGCTCACATTGACCCAGGAGTACTTTCTATGTTAGAGAAGACAGAGCAGAGACACAGAAAGCTCAGAAGCTCACATTGACCCAGGAGTACTTTCTATGTTAGAGAAGACAGAGCAGAGACACAGAAAGCTCAGAAGCTCACATTGACCCAGGAGTACTTTCTATGTTAGAGAAGACAGAGCAGAGACACAGAAAGCTCAGAAGCTCACATTGACCCAGGAGTACTTTCTATGGTAGATGGTAATAGCGAGTGATCTGCCTCCCCTGATGATGTCACAGCTAACAGAACGCCAGACCAGGTGTACCTTCTATGTCAGAGAAGACAGAGCAGTCTTGTCTCGTAGTGAGATGCTGTCAATAATAGACATCAGACTCATGATAAATTAATCAGCAAACTGACCAGAAGTTCAGTGAAGGAAAGCTGCTGCTGCTCGCATTAAAGAATCTGGATGGTTCTGAAAGACCTTTTAATAAATGGGCTCCAAATGGGCCTCAGAGGAACCTTCATTGAGTTTAGCCTTCAGCTCCAACAGGAACCAGTGACCCACTGCTTCTGGACCTTGTAACTGGACCCAGTCAGTAATGCTCTCTGCGCTGTGAGGTTTGGGTTTGGGTCGGTTCTGCAGAGGATCCCGCTGAACAGAGATGTTCTGGCTCTGATCTTTGTTCTCCAGGTGGTGAGCTCCCTGGGTACCGTGTGTCCTGAAGGTTGGACCTTCTACAGGAGACGCTGTCACATGGTCAGCTCGTCCCTGGCCAGCTGGGCCAGCGCCGACAGAACCTGCTCGGTCCTGTAAGTAACCTCTGGTTCTGTTGGTACCGCCTGACGGGGTGGAGTTCTTCCTGTAGGAGTTTTAGGCGAGGAAAGCAGGTAAAGGTGTCCAGCAGTCAGAGCGCTGACATTTCTACACGGCCACTTTGGCATCATGGGGTCTTTAAAGGGCCGGCTGCTCATGTATGGATCATACTTTTGATTTCATAATTTTATTCCTGTTTGCATAGAAATATAAGAAAACTGCACAGTAACGTTAAAGTACCACCCTAAGGCCCATTTTATACATTTTAAACTCATCTTTCTGCATCACTTCTTCTCTTTCTGGACATTTCTGTTTAAATGTGTTGTGGAAAACTGACATCTAGTGGCAGGATGCTGTTACTACACTGCTAAAAAATCAACCTTTACTACAGGAGGCCCAGATCTAGCCGCTTTATACACTATAAAGGCCACATGCCTCTACTTTATGACATTTTAAGCCTTTTTTGGCCCTGGAGGGCCGCATAAATTGCTCTGATGGGCCTTGAGTTTGACACGTGATCTAGAACATCACAGGATCTGAGTGTCTCGGTGAGTGAATGGATGTTCTCTGCTGCAGCTTTAACGGCAGCCTGAGCGGCGTGCGCTCCAGGAAGGACGTCGGCTGGATGTGGAGGTTTGCAGGGAAGAAGTCCTTCTGGATCGGTGGGAAGCCGCTGCCTTCACGTTTCACATTTATCACGTCTGCTTTCTGCTGCTGATGTTCTCCACCCTCCCCAGGTGGCTCTGGAGACCCGGACCACTGGATGTGGGCCCACAGTCCTTCAGGCGGAGTCGGGGGGGTGCCGTTGGGACCTGATGATGCTGACCTCAGCTCTGACTGTGTGCTGGTTGAAAACCCCAGAAGATGGACTCGTACCAACTGCTCAGCAGAAGCTCAGCACTTGTTTATCTGTTCTGCAGAGGCGGTTCCTCCCTGAGAACCTGGGATTCTGAACCACGGTGATGGGAGACACGGTTCCCCTGAAAGAAATGTTCAAATGGTCCATTTTATTTACCAGAACTAACCATTTCATCACTAATGTAGTTAAATATATGGATTGTGGGAAACGTGGCATGTGTGGTTGAAATTAACTAAAAAGTAGCATCATCTATATTAAGGTTTTTTTATTTAAAAGGTGCAAAATAAAACTATAACTGTGAACATGAACCAAATAAACTGTGGAGGAAACAAAAGCTTTTGAATATCATATATTCTTGTGAGACACAGATGAAGAACACGGTGATGGGTTTAGGATCTGAATCAGGTTCCCGTCTCATTGTTGTTGCTGTTGTGTTCCACTGCCTCCGGAGTTTGGGGCCTGCAGGAGGAGCCGGTCGGCTGGAATCGGGGCGAGGGGGTTGGGATATGGACCGGGTTTCCTCGTGTTGCTGTGCTGCCTGACCTTGGGGGTTCTGCTCTCCACCAACCTGATGATGCGGATCACCTCCTGGGTTTAGGGGCTGGGTTCCCCTCTGGGGTATCTGTTGGGATTAATGTTTATACTTCATTAACCGATTTATCTTGTTATGATGTAGTAATGTAAGCTTCTGATATAATCATATTACTCACATGATAGCTTAATCATGTCTGTGCGAAGAAACAGAAGACACTCTGTTTCTTCCCTTCCTGAAACAAGAAGACTTAGCTACAAGATTATGTGCTGACTGGACGTAATTACTCAGCTGTGTGTCTTTGTTGACAACTGAGGCTGTAAACTACCTGTTCCCCCACCCTTCAGTACAGCCTCAGTCCTGTAACTAGGGAAACGCACCAAACTTAATAAAATTGAGGAGAACGCTGAGACCGGCAGAGTGGGTTGGAGATTGTAACTGTACGGTCTCTTCCCACTCTCCTCGAGAACGAAACCAAACTAATTGTCTTTGTGCCTTTCTTTCCCTGTTTATATGATGTTTTAGGTAATTAGACCTGACATTAACGTGGTCCTTCGAGCCGGATACCAACATACCTGAAGATACTGGTGGACGCGGGTGAAATCCAGAAAGACTGTGGCCACAGCAGGACTGAAGAGTCCTTCAGACCCTTTAACGGGACTGGGTTTCCTCCCGTCCCCTAGGATTCTGAAGGTTGACGGTGATCCGAGGGATTAAGGCACAAAGGAGGACGGCGGAGTCCTGTACATTTCGTAAGTAGGTTTTCATTAAAGCAAAAACCTGAGTGAAAAAGACAATATAGAGTAAAATAAGTTCCTACCAGGGGAGCAGGCCCCCGAAACTGTCTGTGGTAAAAGTAGGATATTTTACGTCTATAAAAGAAGTGGAACTAGTTCAGGTAAATAGGCCTTAAAAGTGTGACTGAGAAGTGTGATTAGGGGGTCGTGGCCTAGTGGTTAGAGCAGCGCGCTTGCTACTCAGAGAAGGATGCAAATACCCGGTTCAATCCCCAGCGCCTGCACTCTGGGTCCCTGAGCAAGACCCTTAACCCCTGATTGCTCCCCAGGCGCCACACATGGCAGCCCACTGCTCCCCAAGGGGATGGGTTAAAAGCAGAGAACACATTTCATTGTAATGTATGTTTCAATGACAATAAAGACGATATTACTATTACTACTACTAGAAGAAGAAGTTTTGTAGGCAGGAAGATAATGAAACATGGCCCGTAGGGCAAGGTCATGTTCAAATAAAAATAGGAAGAACCAAAGAAAAAACAGATGGAAGTTTTGATGAATACAGAGTAAGGATGACCGCTGTGTTCAAAATACATTCAGGTCTGAATAAGGAACAAAACGCCCAAAGTCCCTATCAGCAGCAGTTAAAGAACACTCTGCATGCAGGCTCAAGTAACGCAATACAGCAATGGGTAAATCAACATTACATACGCATGGCGTCTGGTAAACCAGAAGATTACATTAATCATGCACTCCATGCAGAAAAAGTAACTAAAGATAAAGAACGACAAAAAACTAGAACAAAGTCAGACACCTTCCTCTCAGAAGAAGTGTTTTATCAAGGCCATAGAGCCCATCGCGATAACAGAGGCAGGGGCAGAGGCCGAGGAGGGAGAGGAAGAGTCCACGGTCGTCCTAAATTATCAAATAAATGTTGGGAGTGTGGACAGGTGGGACACATCCAAAGAGATTGCCCTAATCCAAA